>NW_026644744.1:0-135172 GCF_030020395.1 Manis pentadactyla
GTGTTCTCTCAGGGAGGGTCTCCTCGGTGCACGGTGGAATGTTTCCTATTTCAAAGTCTGGCATAAGGCTCTCCTGCAGCGGTTTCGGACACTTTACAGCTAAGGCGTCATCATGGCATTGCTAGCAAAGGGATGACGTGGCCTTTTGCATCCTCTTCTGGCACCTACAGGAAACCAGGTCCTCCCGCATGATTCCAAGTCTTTGGACGAAAGATCCAAGCATGAAAGGCCTTCTTCAGTGTGCTTGAATGCAGAGGTCTTAGGGCTGCCCTTAAGCATTTAGCTTTAGAAACACAGCAAAGGATGGTTTCTCCACGTAGATCATGAGAGTGGTGTGATGCACGTGGTCAGTTCAGGCTGATAGAGTTGTGGCCCAGAGAAACGCTTTGTTCTGATGAAAGGATGATCAGATGAAGGACTCCAACAGCCTCTTCCCTAAACGTTGTTGCAAGTCCTACTCTCAGCACACGTATGTTTCAGACTTAAGCTGCATTCCGAGAGGACACCATGCAAACATACGTTTGGGCATTCCACGGTGTATGAATTTGGAGAAAGCAACTGAAAGTGTTAGATAGTGAAGATTGAGCTCAGTGACCCCAGAAAAATTTCCATTGCACGGTTGAATTAAGCTGCCCTAGCCATCGGAGGAGCTTACTCGCCTGAGGCTCCTGGTCCTCCCTGCTTTTCACCTGTTGAACAGAACGCCCACCCGTCGTGCTTCCAATGCTGTGCAGAAAGCAGCTTTCTTTGCCTCTTCCCCTGAGGCTGGGCAGAAGGCCTCTTCACAGTATTCTCATATCTGGGAGTATAAGTATATACAAGAAGCTCTAATTTTCACAGCAGTGTTTGGCTGCCTTTCTGAATATGGCTGAGTAGGAAATCACATGATCTGAGACAGTCCCAGAGCCTTCTCTGCAGGACAACAGCTCTGAGGTTTGGGGCCTCATCGCCACCGCGCTTTGGAGAAGCTTGCACCCACCTGTTGCTTACATGGTGCCTGGGGATTAAAAAATGGGCACTCACGTTACAAAGCTCAGACTGTGGCATGGGAGACCGGCTTCCATACCACCCAGACAACCTGGGCCCCTCTGCAGCAGCCGGGAAGTAGCAGGAAAACGCCACTTTTGAGAATTTCAAGGTAAATTCGTTGAATGCCGGAATTCTTCTGACAGCCGGCCTTCTTCAGCAAGGCTTCACTTGAATGGCAAAACAAGCGAGGGCGTGCCGCCGCTCAGCAAAAGAGAGTACTACACCGGATAAATCGCCCAGTCGCTCAGAGTGCAGCCACCCAAGACAGACATTGAAATCACACTGCAAGAAGAATTCGTTGTACGCGGGAATTTTTCTTACAGAAAGTCTTCCACAGCAAGGCCGCATGCGATTGGCCCCACAAGCGAAGCATCTGCTGCTCAGCTGAAGACAGCTCCACACAGCAGACTTCACTCAGGTGCTTAGAGTGCAGGCACACAGGACAGACACGGAAAACACATTGAGTGCTGTTTCAGCATCCAGTGCAACGATGTCAATGATTCCTTGAATGGAGCGTTCTGCGCTGCTTCCTTTCACCCACATAAGCTGAATCCAAAGCTGACTTGCCTCCACTACGTTTATTTCAGAGCATCTACTCTAACTTCCCTTGTGGCTAGTGGGAATGCCTATTCCAGGCCCACATATGTCTTTGAGATAGAGGACGTATAGAGAATACAGCCTTTCACTACAACGTTTACTGGTTTCCATACCACATAGGAGCAAATTGCATGCAAGGCGAAAGCAACCTTGTGTTCTCTCAGGGAGGGTCTCCTCGGTGCACGGTGGAATGTTTCCTATTTCAAAGTCTGGCATAAGGCTCTCCTGCAGCGGTTTCGGACACTTTACAGCTAAGGCGTCATCATGGCATTGCTAGCAAAGGGATGACGTGGCCTTTTGCATCCTCTTCTTGCACCTACAGGAAACCAGGACCGCCCGCACGATTCCAAGTCTTTGGACGAAAGATCCAAGCATGAAAGGCCTTCTTCAGTGTGCTTGAATGCAGAGGTCTTAGGGCTGCCCTTAAGCATTTAGCTTTAGAAACACAGCAAAGGATGGTTTCTCCACGTAGATCATGAGAGTGGTGTGATGCACGTGGTCAGTTCAGGCTGATAGAGTTGTGGCCCAGAGAAACGCTTTGTTCTGATGAAAGGATGATCAGATGAAGGACTCCAACAGCCTCTTCCCTAAACGTTGTTGCAAGTCCTACTCTCAGCACACGTATGTTTCAGACTTAAGCTGCATTCCGAGAGGACACCATGCAAACATACGTTTGGGCATTCCACGGTGTATGAATTTGGAGAAAGCAACTGAAAGTGTTAGATAGTGAAGATAGAGCTCAGTGACCCCAGAAAAATTTCCATTGCACGGTTGAATTAAGCTGCCCTAGCCATCGGAGGAGCTTACTCGCCTGAGGCTCCTGGTCCTCCCTGCTTTTCACCTGTTGAACAGAACGCCCACCCGTCGTGCTTCCAATGCTGTGCAGAAAGCAGCTTTCTTTGCCTCTTCCCCTGAGGCTGGGCAGAAGGCCTCTTCACAGTATTCTCATATCTGGGAGTATAAGTATATACAAGAAGCTCTAATTTTCACAGCAGTGTTTGGCTGCCTTTCTGAATATGGCTGAGTAGGAAATCACATGATCTGAGACAGTCCCAGAGCCTTCTCTGCAGGACAACAGCTCTGAGGTTTGGGGCCTCATCGCCACCGCGCTTTGGAGAAGCTTGCACCCACCTGTTGCTTACATGGTGCCTGGGGATAAAAAATGGGCACTCAGGTTACAAAGCTCAGACTGTGGCATGGGAGACCGGCTTCCATAGCACCCAGACAACCTGGGCCCCTCTGCAGCAACCAGGAAGTAGCAGGAAAACGCCAGTTTTGAGAATTTCAAGGTAAATTCGTTGAATGCCGGAATTCTTCTGACAGCCGGCCTTCTGCAGCAAGGCTTCACTTGAATGGCAAAACAGGCGAGGGCGTGCCGCCGCTCAGCAAAAGAGAGTACTACACCGGATAAATCGCCCAGTCGCTCAGAGTGCAGCCACCCAAGACAGACACTGAAATCACACTGCAAGAAGAATTCTTTGTACGCGGGAATTTTTCTTACAGAAAGTCTTCCACAGCAAGGCCACATGCGATTGGCCCCACAAGCGAAGCATCTGCTGCTCAGCTGAAGACAGCTCCACACAGCAGACTTCACTCAGGTGCTTAGAGTGCAGGCACACAGGACAGACACGGAAAACACATTGAAAGCTGTTTCAGCATCTAGTGCAACGATGTCAATGATTCCTTGAATGGAGCATTCTGCGCTGCTTCCTTTCACCCACATAAGCTGAATCCAAAGCTGACTTGCCTCCACTACGTTTATTTCAGAGCATCTACTCTAACTTCCCTTGTGGCTAGTGGGAATGCCTATTCCAGGCCCACTTATGTCTTTGAGATAGAGGACGTATAGAGAATACAGCCTTTCACTACAACGTTTACTGGTTTCCATACCACATAGGAGCAAATTGCATGCAAGGCGAAAGCAACCTTGTGTTCTCTCAGGGAGGGTCTCCTCGGTGCACGGTGGAATGTTTCCTATTTCAAAGTCTGGCATAAGGCTCTCCTGCAGCGGTTTCGGACACTTTACAGCTAAGGCGTCATCATGGCATTGCTAGCAAAGGGATGACGTGGCCTTTTGCATCCTCTTCTGGCACCTACAGGAAACCAGGACCTCCAGCACGATTCCAAGTCTTTGGACGAAAGATCCAAGCATGAAAGGCCTTCTTCAGTGTGCTTGAATGCAGAGGTCTTAGGGCTGCCCTTAAGCATTTAGCTTTAGAAACACAGCAAAGGATGGTTTGTCCACATAGATCATGTGAGTGGTGTGATGCACGTGGTCAGTTCAGGCTGATAGAGTTGTGGCCCAGAGAAACGCTTTGTTCTGATGAAAGGATGATCAGATGAAGGACTCCAACAGCCTCTTCCCTAAACGTTGTTGCAAGTCCTACTCTCAGCACACGTATGTTTCAGACTTAAGCTGGATTCTGGGAGGACACCATGCAAACATACGTTTGGGCATTCCACGGTGTATGAATTTGGAGAAAGCAACTGAAAGTGTTAGATAGTGAAGATTGAGCTCAGTGACCCCAGAAAAATTTCCATTGCACGGTTGAATTAAGCTGCCCTAGCCATCGGAGGAGCTTACTCGCCTGAGGCTCCTGGTCCTCCCTGCTTTTCACCTGTTGAACAGAACGCCCACCCGTCGTGCTTCCAATGCTGTGCAGAAAGCAGCTTTCTTTGCCTCTTCCCCTGAGGCTGGGCAGAAGGCCTCTTCACAGTATTCTCATATCTGGGAGTATAAGTATATACAAGAAGCTCTAATTTTCACAGCAGTGTTTGGCTGCCTTTCTGAATATGGCTGAGTAGGAAATCACATGATCTGAGACAGTCCCAGAGCCTTCTCTGCAGGACAACAGCTCTGAGGTTTGGGGCCTCATCACCACCGCGCTTTGGAGAAGCTTGCACACACCTGTTGCTTACATGATGCCTGGGGATTAAAAAATGGGCACTCAGGTTACAAAGCTCAGACTGTGGCATGGGAGACCGGCTTCCATACCACCCAGACAACCTGGGCCCCTCTGCAGCAGCCAGGAAGTAGCAGGAAAACGCCACTTTTGAGAATTTCTAGGTAAATTCGTTGTATGCGGGAATTCTTCTGACAGCCGGCCTTCTTCAGCAAGGCTTCACTTGAATGGCAAAACAAGCGAGGGCGTGCCGCCGCTCAGCAAAAGAGAGTACTACACAGGATAAATCGCCCAGTCGCTCAGAGTGCAGCCACCCAAGACAGACACTGAAATCACACTGCAAGAAGAATTCGTTGTACGCGGGAATTTTTCTTACAGAAAGTCTTCCACAGCAAGGCCGCATGCGATTGGCCCCACAAGCGAAGCATCTGCTGCTCAGCTGAAGACAGCTCCACACAGCAGACTTCACTCAGGTGCTTAGAGTGCAGGCACACAGGACAGACACGGAAAAACACATTGAAAGCTGTTTCAGCATCCAGTGCAACGATGTCAATGATTCCTTGAATGGAGCGTTCTGCGCTGCTTCCTTTCACCCACATAAGCTGAATCCAAAGCTGACTTGCCTCCACTACGTTTATTTCAGAGCATCTACTCTAACTTCCCGTGTGGCTAGTGGGAATGCCTGTTCCAGGACCACTTATGTCTTTGAGATAGAGGACGTATAGAGAATACAGCCTTTCACTACAACGTTTACTGGTTTCCATACCACATAGGAGCAAATTGCATGCAAGGCGAAAGCAACCTTGTGTTCTCTCAGGGAGGGTCTCCTCAGTGCACGGTGGAATGTTTCCTATTTCAAAGTCTGGCATAAGGCTCTCCTGCAGCGGTTTCGGACACTTTACAGCTAAGGCGTCATCATGGCATTGCTAGCAAAGGGATGACGTGGCCTTTTGCATCCTCTTCTTGCACCTACAGGAAACCAGGGCCTCCCGCATGATTCCAAGTCTTTGGACGAAAGATCCAAGCATGAAAGGCCTTCTTCAGTGTGCTTGAATGCAGAGGTCTTAGGGCTGCCCTTAAGCATTTAGCTTTAGAAACACAGCAAAGGATGGTTTCTCCACGTAGAT
The DNA here is from genome assembly GCF_030020395.1 of Manis pentadactyla. Classification (NCBI taxonomy): domain Eukaryota; kingdom Metazoa; phylum Chordata; class Mammalia; order Pholidota; family Manidae; genus Manis; species Manis pentadactyla. The sequence continues at coordinate 5,657 of NW_026644744.1, forward strand.
CATGAGAGTGGTGTGATGCACGTGGTCAGTTCAGGCTGATAGAGTTGTGGCCCAGAGAAACGCTTTGTTCTGATGAAAGGATGATCAGATGAAGGACTCCAACAGCCTCTTCCCTAAACGTTGTTGCAAGTCCTACTCTCAGCACACGTATGTTTCAGACTTAAGCTGCATTCCGAGAGGACACCATGCAAACATACGTTTGGGCATTCCACGGTGTATGAATTTGGAGAAAGCAACTGAAAGTGTTAGATAGTGAAGATTGAGCTCAGTGACCCCAGAAAAATTTCCATTGCACGGTTGAATTAAGCTGCCCTAGCCATCGGAGGAGCTTACTCGCCTGAGGCTCCTGGTCCTCCCTGCTTTTCACCTGTTGAACAGAACGCCCACCCGTCGTGCTTCCAATGCTGTGCAGAAAGCAGCTTTCTTTGCCTCTTCCCCTGAGGCTGGGCAGAAGGCCTCTTCACAGTATTCTCATATCTGGGAGTATAAGTATATACAAGAAGCTCTAATTTTCACAGCAGTGTTTGGCTGCCTTTCTGAATATGGCTGAGTAGGAAATCACATGATCTGAGACAGTCCCAGAGCCTTCTCTGCAGGACAACAGCTCTGAGGTTTGGGGCCTCATCGCCACCGCGCTTTGGAGAAGCTTGCACCCACCTGTTGCTTACATGGTGCCTGGGGATTAAAAAATGGGCACTCAGGTTACAAAGCTCAGACTGTGGCATGGGAGACCGGCTTCCATACCACCGAGACAACCTGGGCCCCTCTGCAGCAGCCGGGAAGTAGCAGGAAAACGCCACTTTTGAGAATTTCAAGGTAAATTCGTTGAATGCCGGAATTCTTCTGACAGCCGGCCTTCTTCAGCAAGGCTTCACTTGAATGGCAAAACAAGCGAGGGCGTGCCGCCGCTCAGCAAAAGAGAGTACTACACCGGATAAATCGCCCAGTCGCTCAGAGTGCAGCCACCCAAGACAGACATTGAAATCACACTGCAAGAAGAATTCGTTGTACGCGGGAATTTTTCTTACAGAAAGTCTTCCACAGCAAGGCCGCATGCGATTGGCCCCACAAGCGAAGCATCTGCTGCTCAGCTGAAGACAGCTCCACACAGCAGACTTCACTCAGGTGCTTAGAGTGCAGGCACACAGGACAGACACGGAAAACACATTGAGTGCTGTTTCAGCATCCAGTGCAACGATGTCAATGATTCCTTGAATGGAGCGTTCTGCGCTGCTTCCTTTCACCCACATAAGCTGAATCCAAAGCTGACTTGCCTCCACTACGTTTATTTCAGAGCATCTACTCTAACTTCCCTTGTGGCTAGTGGGAATGCCTATTCCAGGCCCACATATGTCTTTGAGATAGAGGACGTATAGAGAATACAGCCTTTCACTACAACGTTTACTGGTTTCCATACCACATAGGAGCAAATTGCATGCAAGGCGAAAGCAACCTTGTGTTCTCTCAGGGAGGGTCTCCTCGGTGCACGGTGGAATGTTTCCTATTTCAAAGTCTGGCATAAGGCTCTCCTGCAGCGGTTTCGGACACTTTACAGCTAAGGCGTCATCATGGCATTGCTAGCAAAGGGATGACGTGGCCTTTTGCATCCTCTTCTTGCACCTACAGGAAACCAGGACCGCCCGCACGATTCCAAGTCTTTGGACGAAAGATCCAAGCATGAAAGGCCTTCTTCAGTGTGCTTGAATGCAGAGGTCTTAGGGCTGCCCTTAAGCATTTAGCTTTAGAAACACAGCAAAGGATGGTTTCTCCACGTAGATCATGAGAGTGGTGTGATGCACGTGGTCAGTTCAGGCTGATAGAGTTGTGGCCCAGAGAAACGCTTTGTTCTGATGAAAGGATGATCAGATGAAGGACTCCAACAGCCTCTTCCCTAAACGTTGTTGCAAGTCCTACTCTCAGCACACGTATGTTTCAGACTTAAGCTGCATTCCGAGAGGACACCATGCAAACATACGTTTGGGCATTCCACGGTGTATGAATTTGGAGAAAGCAACTGAAAGTGTTAGATAGTGAAGATAGAGCTCAGTGACCCCAGAAAAATTTCCATTGCACGGTTGAATTAAGCTGCCCTAGCCATCGGAGGAGCTTACTCGCCTGAGGCTCCTGGTCCTCCCTGCTTTTCACCTGTTGAACAGAACGCCCACCCGTCGTGCTTCCAATGCTGTGCAGAAAGCAGCTTTCTTTGCCTCTTCCCCTGAGGCTGGGCAGAAGGCCTCTTCACAGTATTCTCATATCTGGGAGTATAAGTATATACAAGAAGCTCTAATTTTCACAGCAGTGTTTGGCTGCCTTTCTGAATATGGCTGAGTAGGAAATCACATGATCTGAGACAGTCCCAGAGCCTTCTCTGCAGGACAACAGCTCTGAGGTTTGGGGCCTCATCGCCACCGCGCTTTGGAGAAGCTTGCACCCACCTGTTGCTTACATGGTGCCTGGGGATAAAAAATGGGCACTCAGGTTACAAAGCTCAGACTGTGGCATGGGAGACCGGCTTCCATAGCACCCAGACAACCTGGGCCCCTCTGCAGCAACCAGGAAGTAGCAGGAAAACGCCAGTTTTGAGAATTTCAAGGTAAATTCATTGAATGCCGGAATTCTTCTGACAGCCGGCCTTCTTCAGCAAGGCTTCACTTGAATGGCAAAACAGGCGAGGGCGTGCCGCCGCTCAGCAAAAGAGAGTACTACACCGGATAAATCGCCCAGTCGCTCAGAGTGCAGCCACCCAAGACAGACACTGAAATCACACTGCAAGAAGAATTCTTTGTACGCGGGAATTTTTCTTACAGAAAGTCTTCCACAGCAAGGCCGCATGCGATTGGCCCCACAAGCGAAGCATCTGCTGCTCAGCTGAAGACAGCTCCACACAGCAGACTTCACTCAGGTGCTTAGAGTGCAGGCACACAGGACAGACACGGAAAACACATTGTGTGCTGTTTCAGCATCCAGTGCAACGATGTCAATGATTCCTTGAATGGAGCGTTCTGCGCTGCTTCCTTTCACCCACATAAGCTGAATCCAAAGCTGACTTGCCTCCACTACGTTTATTTCAGAGCATCTACTCTAACTTCCCTTGTGGCTAGTGGGAATGCCTATTCCAGGCCCACTTATGTCTTTGAGATAGAGGACGTATAGAGAATACAGCCTTTCACTACAACGTTTACTGGTTTCCATACCACATAGGAGCAAATTGCATGCAAGGCGAAAGCAACCTTGTGTTCTCTCAGGGAGGGTCTCCTCGGTGCACGGTGGAATGTTTCCTATTTCAAAGTCTGGCATAAGGCTCTCCTGCAGCGGTTTCGGACACTTTACAGCTAAGGCGTCATCATGGCATTGCTAGCAAAGGGATGACGTGGCCTTTTGCATCCTCTTCTTGCACCTACAGGAAACCAGGACCGCCCGCACGATTCCAAGTCTTTGGACGAAAGATCCAAGCATGAAAGGCCTTCTTCAGTGTGCTTGAATGCAGAGGTCTTAGGGCTGCCCTTAAGCATTTAGCTTTAGAAACACAGCAAAGGATGGTTTCTCCACGTAGATCATGAGAGTGGTGTGATGCACGTGGTCAGTTCAGGCTGATAGAGTTGTGGCCCAGAGAAACGCTTTGTTCTGATGAAAGGATGATCAGATGAAGGACTCCAACAGCCTCTTCCCTAAACGTTGTTGCAAGTCCTACTCTCAGCACACGTATGTTTCAGACTTAAGCTGCATTCCGAGAGGACACCATGCAAACATACGTTTGGGCATTCCACGGTGTATGAATTTGGAGAAAGCAACTGAAAGTGTTAGATAGTGAAGATAGAGCTCAGTGACCCCAGAAAAATTTCCATTGCACGGTTGAATTAAGCTGCCCTAGCCATCGGAGGAGCTTACTCGCCTGAGGCTCCTGGTCCTCCCTGCTTTTCACCTGTTGAACAGAACGCCCACCCGTCGTGCTTCCAATGCTGTGCAGAAAGCAGCTTTCTTTGCCTCTTCCCCTGAGGCTGGGCAGAAGGCCTCTTCACAGTATTCTCATATCTGGGAGTATAAGTATATACAAGAAGCTCTAATTTTCACAGCAGTGTTTGGCTGCCTTTCTGAATATGGCTGAGTAGGAAATCACATGATCTGAGACAGTCCCAGAGCCTTCTCTGCAGGACAACAGCTCTGAGGTTTGGGGCCTCATCGCCACCGCGCTTTGGAGAAGCTTGCACCCACCTGTTGCTTACATGGTGCCTGGGGATTAAAAAATGGGCACTCACGTTACAAAGCTCAGACTGTGGCATGGGAGACCGGCTTTCATACCACCCAGACAACCTGGGCCCCTCTGCAGCAGCCGGGAAGTAGCAGGAAAACGCCACTTTTGAGAATTTCAAGGTAAATTCGTTGAATGCCGGAATTCTTCTGACAGCCGGCCTTCTTCAGCAAGGCTTCACTTGAATGGCAAAACAAGCGAGGGCGTGCCGCCGCTCAGCAAAAGAGAGTACTACACCGGATAAATCGCCCAGTCGCTCAGAGTGCAGCCACCCAAGACAGACATTGAAATCACACTGCAAGAAGAATTCGTTGTACGCGGGAATTTTTCTTACAGAAAGTCTTCCACAGCAAGGCCGCATGCGATTGGCCCCACAAGCGAAGCATCTGCTGCTCAGCTGAAGACAGCTCCACACAGCAGACTTCACTCAGGTGCTTAGAGTGCAGGCACACAGGACAGACACGGAAAACACATTGAGTGCTGTTTCAGCATCCAGTGCAACGATGTCAATGATTCCTTGAATGGAGCGTTCTGCGCTGCTTCCTTTCACCCACATAAGCTGAATCCAAAGCTGACTTGCCTCCACTACGTTTATTTCAGAGCATCTACTCTAACTTCCCTTGTGGCTAGTGGGAATGCCTATTCCAGGCCCACATATGTCTTTGAGATAGAGGACGTATAGAGAATACAGCCTTTCACTACAACGTTTACTGGTTTCCATACCACATAGGAGCAAATTGCATGCAAGGCGAAAGCAACCTTGTGTTCTCTCAGGGAGGGTCTCCTCGGTGCACGGTGGAATGTTTCCTATTTCAAAGTCTGGCATAAGGCTCTCCTGCAGCGGTTTCGGACACTTTACAGCTAAGGCGTCATCATGGCATTGCTAGCAAAGGGATGACGTGGCCTTTTGCATCCTCTTCTTGCACCTACAGGAAACCAGGACCGCCCGCACGATTCCAAGTCTTTGGACGAAAGATCCAAGCATGAAAGGCCTTCTTCAGTGTGCTTGAATGCAGAGGTCTTAGGGCTGCCCTTAAGCATTTAGCTTTAGAAACACAGCAAAGGATGGTTTCTCCACGTAGATCATGAGAGTGGTGTGATGCACGTGGTCAGTTCAGGCTGATAGAGTTGTGGCCCAGAGAAACGCTTTGTTCTGATGAAAGGATGATCAGATGAAGGACTCCAACAGCCTCTTCCCTAAACGTTGTTGCAAGTCCTACTCTCAGCACACGTATGTTTCAGACTTAAGCTGCATTCCGAGAGGACACCATGCAAACATACGTTTGGGCATTCCACGGTGTATGAATTTGGAGAAAGCAACTGAAAGTGTTAGATAGTGAAGATAGAGCTCAGTGACCCCAGAAAAATTTCCATTGCACGGTTGAATTAAGCTGCCCTAGCCATCGGAGGAGCTTACTCGCCTGAGGCTCCTGGTCCTCCCTGCTTTTCACCTGTTGAACAGAACGCCCACCCGTCGTGCTTCCAATGCTGTGCAGAAAGCAGCTTTCTTTGCCTCTTCCCCTGAGGCTGGGCAGAAGGCCTCTTCACAGTATTCTCATATCTGGGAGTATAAGTATATACAAGAAGCTCTAATTTTCACAGCAGTGTTTGGCTGCCTTTCTGAATATGGCTGAGTAGGAAATCACATGATCTGAGACAGTCCCAGAGCCTTCTCTGCAGGACAACAGCTCTGAGGTTTGGGGCCTCATCGCCACCGCGCTTTGGAGAAGCTTGCACCCACCTGTTGCTTACATGGTGCCTGGGGATAAAAAATGGGCACTCAGGTTACAAAGCTCAGACTGTGGCATGGGAGACCGGCTTCCATAGCACCCAGACAACCTGGGCCCCTCTGCAGCAACCAGGAAGTAGCAGGAAAACGCCAGTTTTGAGAATTTCAAGGTAAATTCGTTGAATGCCGGAATTCTTCTGACAGCCGGCCTTCTGCAGCAAGGCTTCACTTGAATGGCAAAACAGGCGAGGGCGTGCCGCCGCTCAGCAAAAGAGAGTACTACACCGGATAAATCGCCCAGTCGCTCAGAGTGCAGCCACCCAAGACAGACACTGAAATCACACTGCAAGAAGAATTCTTTGTACGCGGGAATTTTTCTTACAGAAAGTCTTCCACAGCAAGGCCACATGCGATTGGCCCCACAAGCGAAGCATCTGCTGCTCAGCTGAAGACAGCTCCACACAGCAGACTTCACTCAGGTGCTTAGAGTGCAGGCACACAGGACAGACACGGAAAACACATTGAAAGCTGTTTCAGCATCTAGTGCAACGATGTCAATGATTCCTTGAATGGAGCATTCTGCGCTGCTTCCTTTCACCCACATAAGCTGAATCCAAAGCTGACTTGCCTCCACTACGTTTATTTCAGAGCATCTACTCTAACTTCCCTTGTGGCTAGTGGGAATGCCTATTCCAGGCCCACTTATGTCTTTGAGATAGAGGACGTATAGAGAATACAGCCTTTCACTACAACGTTTACTGGTTTCCATACCACATAGGAGCAAATTGCATGCAAGGCGAAAGCAACCTTGTGTTCTCTCAGGGAGGGTCTCCTCGGTGCACGGTGGAATGTTTCCTATTTCAAAGTCTGGCATAAGGCTCTCCTGCAGCGGTTTCGGACACTTTACAGCTAAGGCGTCATCATGGCATTGCTAGCAAAGGGATGACGTGGCCTTTTGCATCCTCTTCTGGCACCTACAGGAAACCAGGACCTCCAGCACGATTCCAAGTCTTTGGACGAAAGATCCAAGCATGAAAGGCCTTCTTCAGTGTGCTTGAATGCAGAGGTCTTAGGGCTGCCCTTAAGCATTTAGCTTTAGAAACACAGCAAAGGATGGTTTGTCCACATAGATCATGTGAGTGGTGTGATGCACGTGGTCAGTTCAGGCTGATAGAGTTGTGGCCCAGAGAAACGCTTTGTTCTGATGAAAGGATGATCAGATGAAGGACTCCAACAGCCTCTTCCCTAAACGTTGTTGCAAGTCCTACTCTCAGCACACGTATGTTTCAGACTTAAGCTGGATTCTGGGAGGACACCATGCAAACATACGTTTGGGCATTCCACGGTGTATGAATTTGGAGAAAGCAACTGAAAGTGTTAGATAGTGAAGATTGATCTCAGTGACCCCAGAAAAATTTCCATTGCACGGTTGAATTAAGCTGCCCTAGCCATCGGAGGAGCTTACTCGCCTGAGGCTCCTGGTCCTCCCTGCTTTTCACCTGTTGAACAGAACGCCCACCCGTCGTGCTTCCAATGCTGTGCAGAAAGCAGCTTTCTTTGCCTCTTCCCCTGAGGCTGGGCAGAAGGCCTCTTCACAGTATTCTCATATCTGGGAGTATAAGTATATACAAGAAGCTCTAATTTTCACAGCAGTGTTTGGCTGCCTTTCTGAATATGGCTGAGTAGGAAATCACATGATCTGAGACAGTCCCAGAGCCTTCTCTGCAGGACAACAGCTCTGAGGTTTGGGGCCTCATCACCACCGCGCTTTGGAGAAGCTTGCACCCACCTGTTTCTTACATGGTGCCTGGGGATTAAAAAATGGGCACTCAGGTTACAAAGCTCAGACTGTGGCATGGGAGACCGGCTTCCATAGCACCCAGACAACCTGGGCCCCTCTGCAGCAACCAGGAAGTAGGAGGAAAACGCCAGTTTTGAGAATTTCAAGGTAAATTCGTTGAATGCCGGAATTCTTCTGACAGCCGGCCTTCTTCAGCAAGGCTTCACTTGAATGGCAAAACAAGCGAGGGCGTGCCGCCGCTCAGCAAAAGAGAGTACTACACAGGATAAATCGCCCAGTCGCTCAGAGTGCAGCCACCCAAGACAGACACTGAAATCACACTGCAAGAAGAATTCGTTGTACGCGGGAATTTTTCTTACAGAAAGTCTTCCACAGCAAGGCCGCATGCGATTGGCCCCACAAGCGAAGCATCTGCTGCTCAGCTGAAGACAGCTCCACACAGCAGACTTCACTCAGGTACTTAGAGTGCAGGCACACAGGACAGACACGGAAAACACATTGAAAGCTGTTTCAGCATCTAGTGCAACGATGTCAATGATTCCTTGAATGGAGCATTCTGCGCTGCTTCCTTTCACCCACATAAGCTGAATCCAAAGCTGACTTGCCTCCACTACGTTTATTTCAGAGCATCTACTCTAACTTCCCTTGTGGCTAGTGGGAATGCCTATACCAGGCCCACTTATGTCTTTGAGATAGAGGACGTATAGAGAATACAGCCTTTCACTACAACGTTTACTGGTTTCCATACCACATAGGAGCAAATTGCATGCAAGGCGAAAGCAACCTTGTGTTCTCTCAGGGAGGGTCTCCTCGGTGCACGGTGGAATGTTTCCTATTTCAAAGTCTGGCATAAGGCTCTCCTGCAGCGGTTTCGGACACTTTACAGCTAAGGCGTCATCATGGCATTGCTAGCAAAGGGATGACGTGGCCTTTTGCATCCTCTTCTGGCACCTACAGGAAACCAGGTCCTCCCGCATGATTCCAAGTCTTTGGACGAAAGATCCAAGCATGAAAGGCCTTCTTCAGTGTGCTTGAATGCAGAGGTCTTAGGGCTGCCCTTAAGCATTTAGCTTTAGAAACACAGCAAAGGATGGTTTCTCCACGTAGATCATGAGAGTGGTGTGATGCACGTGGTCAGTTCAGGCTGATAGAGTTGTGGCCCAGAGAAACGCTTTGTTCTGATGAAAGGATGATCAGATGAAGGACTCCAACAGCCTCTTCCCTAAACGTTGTTGCAAGTCCTACTCTCAGCACACGTATGTTTCAGACTTAAGCTGCATTCCGAGAGGACACCATGCAAACATACGTTTGGGCATTCCACGGTGTATGAATTTGGAGAAAGCAACTGAAAGTGTTAGATAGTGAAGATTGAGCTCAGTGACCCCAGAAAAATTTCCATTGCACGGTTGAATTAAGCTGCCCTAGCCATCGGAGGAGCTTACTCGCCTGAGGCTCCTGGTCCTCCCTGCTTTTCACCTGTTGAACAGAACGCCCACCCGTCGTGCTTCCAATGCTGTGCAGAAAGCAGCTTTCTTTGCCTCTTCCCCTGAGGCTGGGCAGAAGGCCTCTTCACAGTATTCTCATATCTGGGAGTATAAGTATATACAAGAAGCTCTAATTTTCACAGCAGTGTTTGGCTGCCTTTCTGAATATGGCTGAGTAGGAAATCACATGATCTGAGACAGTCCCAGAGCCTTCTCTGCAGGACAACAGCTCTGAGGTTTGGGGCCTCATCGCCACCGCGCTTTGGAGAAGCTTGCACCCACCTGTTGCTTACATGGTGCCTGGGGATTAAAAAATGGGCACTCACGTTACAAAGCTCAGACTGTGGCATGGGAGACCGGCTTCCATACCACCCAGACAACCTGGGCCCCTCTGCAGCAGCCGGGAAGTAGCAGGAAAACGCCACTTTTGAGAATTTCAAGGTAAATTCGTTGAATGCCGGAATTCTTCTGACAGCCGGCCTTCTTCAGCAAGGCTTCACTTGAATGGCAAAACAAGCGAGGGCGTGCCGCCGCTCAGCAAAAGAGAGTACTACACCGGATAAATCGCCCAGTCGCTCAGAGTGCAGCCACCCAAGACAGACATTGAAATCACACTGCAAGAAGAATTCGTTGTACGCGGGAATTTTTCTTACAGAAAGTCTTCCACAGCAAGGCCGCATGCGATTGGCCCCACAAGCGAAGCATCTGCTGCTCAGCTGAAGACAGCTCCACACAGCAGACTTCACTCAGGTGCTTAGAGTGCAGGCACACAGGACAGACACGGAAAACACATTGAGTGCTGTTTCAGCATCCAGTGCAACGATGTCAATGATTCCTTGAATGGAGCGTTCTGCGCTGCTTCCTTTCACCCACATAAGCTGAATCCAAAGCTGACTTGCCTCCACTACGTTTATTTCAGAGCATCTACTCTAACTTCCCTTGTGGCTAGTGGGAATGCCTATTCCAGGCCCACATATGTCTTTGAGATAGAGGACGTATAGAGAATACAGCCTTTCACTACAACGTTTACTGGTTTCCATACCACATAGGAGCAAATTGCATGCAAGGCGAAAGCAACCTTGTGTTCTCTCAGGGAGGGTCTCCTCGGTGCACGGTGGAATGTTTCCTATTTCAAAGTCTGGCATAAGGCTCTCCTGCAGCGGTTTCGGACACTTTACAGCTAAGGCGTCATCATGGCATTGCTAGCAAAGGGATGACGTGGCCTTTTGCATCCTCTTCTTGCACCTACAGGAAACCAGGACCGCCCGCACGATTCCAAGTCTTTGGACGAAAGATCCAAGCATGAAAGGCCTTCTTCAGTGTGCTTGAATGCAGAGGTCTTAGGGCTGCCCTTAAGCATTTAGCTTTAGAAACACAGCAAAGGATGGTTTCTCCACGTAGATCATGAGAGTGGTGTGATGCACGTGGTCAGTTCAGGCTGATAGAGTTGTGGCCCAGAGAAACGCTTTGTTCTGATGAAAGGATGATCAGATGAAGGACTCCAACAGCCTCTTCCCTAAACGTTGTTGCAAGTCCTACTCTCAGCACACGTATGTTTCAGACTTAAGCTGCATTCCGAGAGGACACCATGCAAACATACGTTTGGGCATTCCACGGTGTATGAATTTGGAGAAAGCAACTGAAAGTGTTAGATAGTGAAGATAGAGCTCAGTGACCCCAGAAAAATTTCCATTGCACGGTTGAATTAAGCTGCCCTAGCCATCGGAGGAGCTTACTCGCCTGAGGCTCCTGGTCCTCCCTGCTTTTCACCTGTTGAACAGAACGCCCACCCGTCGTGCTTCCAATGCTGTGCAGAAAGCAGCTTTCTTTGCCTCTTCCCCTGAGGCTGGGCAGAAGGCCTCTTCACAGTATTCTCATATCTGGGAGTATAAGTATATACAAGAAGCTCTAATTTTCACAGCAGTGTTTGGCTGCCTTTCTGAATATGGCTGAGTAGGAAATCACATGATCTGAGACAGTCCCAGAGCCTTCTCTGCAGGACAACAGCTCTGAGGTTTGGGGCCTCATCGCCACCGCGCTTTGGAGAAGCTTGCACCCACCTGTTGCTTACATGGTGCCTGGGGATAAAAAATGGGCACTCAGGTTACAAAGCTCAGACTGTGGCATGGGAGACCGGCTTCCATAGCACCCAGACAACCTGGGCCCCTCTGCAGCAACCAGGAAGTAGCAGGAAAACGCCAGTTTTGAGAATTTCAAGGTAAATTCGTTGAATGCCGGAATTCTTCTGACAGCCGGCCTTCTGCAGCAAGGCTTCACTTGAATGGCAAAACAGGCGAGGGCGTGCCGCCGCTCAGCAAAAGAGAGTACTACACCGGATAAATCGCCCAGTCGCTCAGAGTGCAGCCACCCAAGACAGACACTGAAATCACACTGCAAGAAGAATTCTTTGTACGCGGGAATTTTTCTTACAGAAAGTCTTCCACAGCAAGGCCACATGCGATTGGCCCCACAAGCGAAGCATCTGCTGCTCAGCTGAAGACAGCTCCACACAGCAGACTTCACTCAGGTGCTTAGAGTGCAGGCACACAGGACAGACACGGAAAACACATTGAAAGCTGTTTCAGCATCTAGTGCAACGATGTCAATGATTCCTTGAATGGAGCATTCTGCGCTGCTTCCTTTCACCCACATAAGCTGAATCCAAAGCTGACTTGCCTCCACTACGTTTATTTCAGAGCATCTACTCTAACTTCCCTTGTGGCTAGTGGGAATGCCTATTCCAGGCCCACTTATGTCTTTGAGATAGAGGACGTATAGAGAATACAGCCTTTCACTACAACGTTTACTGGTTTCCATACCACATAGGAGCAAATTGCATGCAAGGCGAAAGCAACCTTGTGTTCTCTCAGGGAGGGTCTCCTCGGTGCACGGTGGAATGTTTCCTATTTCAAAGTCTGGCATAAGGCTCTCCTGCAGCGGTTTCGGACACTTTACAGCTAAGGCGTCATCATGGCATTGCTAGCAAAGGGATGACGTGGCCTTTTGCATCCTCTTCTGGCACCTACAGGAAACCAGGACCTCCAGCACGATTCCAAGTCTTTGGACGAAAGATCCAAGCATGAAAGGCCTTCTTCAGTGTGCTTGAATGCAGAGGTCTTAGGGCTGCCCTTAAGCATTTAGCTTTAGAAACACAGCAAAGGATGGTTTGTCCACATAGATCATGTGAGTGGTGTGATGCACGTGGTCAGTTCAGGCTGATAGAGTTGTGGCCCAGAGAAACGCTTTGTTCTGATGAAAGGATGATCAGATGAAGGACTCCAACAGCCTCTTCCCTAAACGTTGTTGCAAGTCCTACTCTCAGCACACGTATGTTTCAGACTTAAGCTGGATTCTGGGAGGACACCATGCAAACATACGTTTGGGCATTCCACGGTGTATGAATTTGGAGAAAGCAACTGAAAGTGTTAGATAGTGAAGATTGAGCTCAGTGACCCCAGAAAAATTTCCATTGCACGGTTGAATTAAGCTGCCCTAGCCATCGGAGGAGCTTACTCGCCTGAGGCTCCTGGTCCTCCCTGCTTTTCACCTGTTGAACAGAACGCCCACCCGTCGTGCTTCCAATGCTGTGCAGAAAGCAGCTTTCTTTGCCTCTTCCCCTGAGGCTGGGCAGAAGGCCTCTTCACAGTATTCTCATATCTGGGAGTATAAGTATATACAAGAAGCTCTAATTTTCACAGCAGTGTTTGGCTGCCTTTCTGAATATGGCTGAGTAGGAAATCACATGATCTGAGACAGTCCCAGAGCCTTCTCTGCAGGACAACAGCTCTGAGGTTTGGGGCCTCATCACCACCGCGCTTTGGAGAAGCTTGCACCCACCTGTTTCTTACATGGTGCCTGGGGATTAAAAAATGGGCACTCAGGTTACAAAGCTCAGACTGTGGCATGGGAGACCGGCTTCCATAGCACCCAGACAACCTGGGCCCCTCTGCAGCAACCAGGAAGTAGCAGGAAAACGCCACTTTTGAGAATTTCTAGGTAAATTCGTTGTATGCGGGAATTCTTCTGACAGCCGGCCTTCTTCAGCAAGGCTTCACTTGAATGGCAAAACAAGCGAGGGCGTGCCGCCGCTCAGCAAAAGAGAGTACTACACAGGATAAATCGCCCAGTCGCTCAGAGTGCAGCCACCCAAGACAGACACTGAAATCACACTGCAAGAAGAATTCGTTGTACGCGGGAATTTTTCTTACAGAAAGTCTTCCACAGCAAGGCCGCATGCGATTGGCCCCACAAGCGAAGCATCTGCTGCTCAGCTGAAGACAGCTCCACACAGCAGACTTCACTCAGGTACTTAGAGTGCAGGCACACAGGACAGACACGGAAAACACATTGTGTGCTGTTTCAGCATCTAGTGCAACGATGTCAATGATTCCTTGAATGGAGCATTCTGCGCTGCTTCCTTTCACCCACATAAGCTGAATCCAAAGCTGACTTGCCTCCACTACGTTTATTTCAGAGCATCTACTCTAACTTCCCTTGTGGCTAGTGGGAATGCCTATACCAGGCCCACTTATGTCTTTGAGATAGAGGACGTATAGAGAATACAGCCTTTCACTACAACGTTTACTGGTTTCCATACCACATAGGAGCAAATTGCATGCAAGGCGAAAGCAACCTTGTGTTCTCTCAGGGAGGGTCTCCTCGGTGCACGGTGGAATGTTTCCTATTTCAAAGTCTGGCATAAGGCTCTCCTGCAGCGGTTTCGGACACTTTACAGCTAAGGCGTCATCATGGCATTGCTAGCAAAGGGATGACGTGGCCTTTTGCATCCTCTTCTGGCACCTACAGGAAACCAGGTCCTCCCGCATGATTCCAAGTCTTTGGACGAAAGATCCAAGCATGAAAGGCCTTCTTCAGTGTGCTTGAATGCAGAGGTCTTAGGGCTGCCCTTAAGCATTTAGCTTTAGAAACACAGCAAAGGATGGTTTCTCCACGTAGATCATGAGAGTGGTGTGATGCACGTGGTCAGTTCAGGCTGATAGAGTTGTGGCCCAGAGAAACGCTTTGTTCTGATGAAAGGATGATCAGATGAAGGACTCCAACAGCCTCTTCCCTAAACGTTGTTGCAAGTCCTACTCTCAGCACACGTATGTTTCAGACTTAAGCTGCATTCCGAGAGGACACCATGCAAACATACGTTTGGGCATTCCACGGTGTATGAATTTGGAGAAAGCAACTGAAAGTGTTAGATAGTGAAGATTGAGCTCAGTGACCCCAGAAAAATTTCCATTGCACGGTTGAATTAAGCTGCCCTAGCCATCGGAGGAGCTTACTCGCCTGAGGCTCCTGGTCCTCCCTGCTTTTCACCTGTTGAACAGAACGCCCACCCGTCGTGCTTCCAATGCTGTGCAGAAAGCAGCTTTCTTTGCCTCTTCCCCTGAGGCTGGGCAGAAGGCCTCTTCACAGTATTCTCATATCTGGGAGTATAAGTATATACAAGAAGCTCTAATTTTCACAGCAGTGTTTGGCTGCCTTTCTGAATATGGCTGAGTAGGAAATCACATGATCTGAGACAGTCCCAGAGCCTTCTCTGCAGGACAACAGCTCTGAGGTTTGGGGCCTCATCGCCACCGCGCTTTGGAGAAGCTTGCACCCACCTGTTGCTTACATGGTGCCTGGGGATTAAAAAATGGGCACTCACGTTACAAAGCTCAGACTGTGGCATGGGAGACCGGCTTCCATACCACCCAGACAACCTGGGCCCCTCTGCAGCAGCCGGGAAGTAGCAGGAAAACGCCACTTTTGAGAATTTCAAGGTAAATTCGTTGAATGCCGGAATTCTTCTGACAGCCGGCCTTCTTCAGCAAGGCTTCACTTGAATGGCAAAACAAGCGAGGGCGTGCCGCCGCTCAGCAAAAGAGAGTACTACACCGGATAAATCGCCCAGTCGCTCAGAGTGCAGCCACCCAAGACAGACATTGAAATCACACTGCAAGAAGAATTCGTTGTACGCGGGAATTTTTCTTACAGAAAGTCTTCCACAGCAAGGCCGCATGCGATTGGCCCCACAAGCGAAGCATCTGCTGCTCAGCTGAAGACAGCTCCACACAGCAGACTTCACTCAGGTGCTTAGAGTGCAGGCACACAGGACAGACACGGAAAACACATTGAGTGCTGTTTCAGCATCCAGTGCAACGATGTCAATGATTCCTTGAATGGAGCGTTCTGCGCTGCTTCCTTTCACCCACATAAGCTGAATCCAAAGCTGACTTGCCTCCACTACGTTTATTTCAGAGCATCTACTCTAACTTCCCTTGTGGCTAGTGGGAATGCCTATTCCAGGCCCACATATGTCTTTGAGATAGAGGACGTATAGAGAATACAGCCTTTCACTACAACGTTTACTGGTTTCCATACCACATAGGAGCAAATTGCATGCAAGGTGAAAGCAACCTTGTGTTCTCTCAGGGAGGGTCTCCTCGGTGCACGGTGGAATGTTTCCTATTTCAAAGTCTGGCATAAGGCTCTCCTGCAGCGGTTTCGGACACTTTACAGCTAAGGCGTCATCATGGCATTGCTAGCAAAGGGATGACGTGGCCTTTTGCATCCTCTTCTTGCACCTACAGGAAACCAGGACCGCCCGCACGATTCCAAGTCTTTGGACGAAAGATCCAAGCATGAAAGGCCTTCTTCAGTGTGCTTGAATGCAGAGGTCTTAGGGCTGCCCTTAAGCATTTAGCTTTAGAAACACAGCAAAGGATGGTTTCTCCACGTAGATCATGAGAGTGGTGTGATGCACGTGGTCAGTTCAGGCTGATAGAGTTGTGGCCCAGAGAAACGCTTTGTTCTGATGAAAGGATGATCAGATGAAGGACTCCAACAGCCTCTTCCCTAAACGTTGTTGCAAGTCCTACTCTCAGCACACGTATGTTTCAGACTTAAGCTGCATTCCGAGAGGACACCATGCAAACATACGTTTGGGCATTCCACGGTGTATGAATTTGGAGAAAGCAACTGAAAGTGTTAGATAGTGAAGATAGAGCTCAGTGACCCCAGAAAAATTTCCATTGCACGGTTGAATTAAGCTGCCCTAGCCATCGGAGGAGCTTACTCGCCTGAGGCTCCTGGTCCTCCCTGCTTTTCACCTGTTGAACAGAACGCCCACCCGTCGTGCTTCCAATGCTGTGCAGAAAGCAGCTTTCTTTGCCTCTTCCCCTGAGGCTGGGCAGAAGGCCTCTTCACAGTATTCTCATATCTGGGAGTATAAGTATATACAAGAAGCTCTAATTTTCACAGCAGTGTTTGGCTGCCTTTCTGAATATGGCTGAGTAGGAAATCACATGATCTGAGACAGTCCCAGAGCCTTCTCTGCAGGACAACAGCTCTGAGGTTTGGGGCCTCATCGCCACCGCGCTTTGGAGAAGCTTGCACCCACCTGTTGCTTACATGGTGCCTGGGGATAAAAAATGGGCACTCAGGTTACAAAGCTCAGACTGTGGCATGGGAGACCGGCTTCCATAGCACCCAGACAACCTGGGCCCCTCTGCAGCAACCAGGAAGTAGCAGGAAAACGCCAGTTTTGAGAATTTCAAGGTAAATTCATTGAATGCCGGAATTCTTCTGACAGCCGGCCTTCTTCAGCAAGGCTTCACTTGAATGGCAAAACAGGCGAGGGCGTGCCGCCGCTCAGCAAAAGAGAGTACTACACCGGATAAATCGCCCAGTCGCTCAGAGTGCAGCCACCCAAGACAGACACTGAAATCACACTGCAAGAAGAATTCTTTGTACGCGGGAATTTTTCTTACAGAAAGTCTTCCACAGCAAGGCCGCATGCGATTGGCCCCACAAGCGAAGCATCTGCTGCTCAGCTGAAGACAGCTCCACACAGCAGACTTCACTCAGGTGCTTAGAGTGCAGGCACACAGGACAGACACGGAAAACACATTGTGTGCTGTTTCAGCATCCAGTGCAACGATGTCAATGATTCCTTGAATGGAGCGTTCTGCGCTGCTTCCTTTCACCCACATAAGCTGAATCCAAAGCTGACTTGCCTCCACTACGTTTATTTCAGAGCATCTACTCTAACTTCCCTTGTGGCTAGTGGGAATGCCTATTCCAGGCCCACTTATGTCTTTGAGATAGAGGACGTATAGAGAATACAGCCTTTCACTACAACGTTTACTGGTTTCCATACCACATAGGAGCAAATTGCATGCAAGGCGAAAGCAACCTTGTGTTCTCTCAGGGAGGGTCTCCTCGGTGCACGGTGGAATGTTTCCTATTTCAAAGTCTGGCATAAGGCTCTCCTGCAGCGGTTTCGGACACTTTACAGCTAAGGCGTCATCATGGCATTGCTAGCAAAGGGATGACGTGGCCTTTTGCATCCTCTTCTTGCACCTACAGGAAACCAGGACCGCCCGCACGATTCCAAGTCTTTGGACGAAAGATCCAAGCATGAAAGGCCTTCTTCAGTGTGCTTGAATGCAGAGGTCTTAGGGCTGCCCTTAAGCATTTAGCTTTAGAAACACAGCAAAGGATGGTTTCTCCACGTAGATCATGAGAGTGGTGTGATGCACGTGGTCAGTTCAGGCTGATAGAGTTGTGGCCCAGAGAAACGCTTTGTTCTGATGAAAGGATGATCAGATGAAGGACTCCAACAGCCTCTTCCCTAAACGTTGTTGCAAGTCCTACTCTCAGCACACGTATGTTTCAGACTTAAGCTGCATTCCGAGAGGACACCATGCAAACATACGTTTGGGCATTCCACGGTGTATGAATTTGGAGAAAGCAACTGAAAGTGTTAGATAGTGAAGATAGAGCTCAGTGACCCCAGAAAAATTTCCATTGCACGGTTGAATTAAGCTGCCCTAGCCATCGGAGGAGCTTACTCGCCTGAGGCTCCTGGTCCTCCCTGCTTTTCACCTGTTGAACAGAACGCCCACCCGTCGTGCTTCCAATGCTGTGCAGAAAGCAGCTTTCTTTGCCTCTTCCCCTGAGGCTGGGCAGAAGGCCTCTTCACAGTATTCTCATATCTGGGAGTATAAGTATATACAAGAAGCTCTAATTTTCACAGCAGTGTTTGGCTGCCTTTCTGAATATGGCTGAGTAGGAAATCACATGATCTGAGACAGTCCCAGAGCCTTCTCTGCAGGACAACAGCTCTGAGGTTTGGGGCCTCATCGCCACCGCGCTTTGGAGAAGCTTGCACCCACCTGTTGCTTACATGGTGCCTGGGGATAAAAAATGGGCACTCAGGTTACAAAGCTCAGACTGTGGCATGGGAGACCGGCTTCCATAGCACCCAGACAACCTGGGCCCCTCTGCAGCAACCAGGAAGTAGCAGGAAAACGCCAGTTTTGAGAATTTCAAGGTAAATTCATTGAATGCCGGAATTCTTCTGACAGCCGGCCTTCTTCAGCAAGGCTTCACTTGAATGGCAAAACAGGCGAGGGCGTGCCGCCGCTCAGCAAAAGAGAGTACTACACCGGATAAATCGCCCAGTCGCTCAGAGTGCAGCCACCCAAGACAGACACTGAAATCACACTGCAAGAAGAATTCTTTGTACGCGGGAATTTTTCTTACAGAAAGTCTTCCACAGCAAGGCCGCATGCGATTGGCCCCACAAGCGAAGCATCTGCTGCTCAGCTGAAGACAGCTCCACACAGCAGACTTCACTCAGGTGCTTAGAGTGCAGGCACACAGGACAGACACGGAAAACACATTGTGTGCTGTTTCAGCATCCAGTGCAACGATGTCAATGATTCCTTGAATGGAGCGTTCTGCGCTGCTTCCTTTCACCCACATAAGCTGAATCCAAAGCTGACTTGCCTCCACTACGTTTATTTCAGAGCATCTACTCTAACTTCCCTTGTGGCTAGTGGGAATGCCTATTCCAGGCCCACTTATGTCTTTGAGATAGAGGACGTATAGAGAATACAGCCTTTCACTACAACGTTTACTGGTTTCCATACCACATAGGAGCAAATTGCATGCAAGGCGAAAGCAACCTTGTGTTCTCTCAGGGAGGGTCTCCTCGGTGCACGGTGGAATGTTTCCTATTTCAAAGTCTGGCATAAGGCTCTCCTGCAGCGGTTTCGGACACTTTACAGCTAAGGCGTCATCATGGCATTGCTAGCAAAGGGATGACGTGGCCTTTTGCATCCTCTTCTTGCACCTACAGGAAACCAGGACCGCCCGCACGATTCCAAGTCTTTGGACGAAAGATCCAAGCATGAAAGGCCTTCTTCAGTGTGCTTGAATGCAGAGGTCTTAGGGCTGCCCTTAAGCATTTAGCTTTAGAAACACAGCAAAGGATGGTTTCTCCACGTAGATCATGAGAGTGGTGTGATGCACGTGGTCAGTTCAGGCTGATAGAGTTGTGGCCCAGAGAAACGCTTTGTTCTGATGAAAGGATGATCAGATGAAGGACTCCAACAGCCTCTTCCCTAAACGTTGTTGCAAGTCCTACTCTCAGCACACGTATGTTTCAGACTTAAGCTGCATTCCGAGAGGACACCATGCAAACATACGTTTGGGCATTCCACGGTGTATGAATTTGGAGAAAGCAACTGAAAGTGTTAGATAGTGAAGATAGAGCTCAGTGACCCCAGAAAAATTTCCATTGCACGGTTGAATTAAGCTGCCCTAGCCATCGGAGGAGCTTACTCGCCTGAGGCTCCTGGTCCTCCCTGCTTTTCACCTGTTGAACAGAACGCCCACCCGTCGTGCTTCCAATGCTGTGCAGAAAGCAGCTTTCTTTGCCTCTTCCCCTGAGGCTGGGCAGAAGGCCTCTTCACAGTATTCTCATATCTGGGAGTATAAGTATATACAAGAAGCTCTAATTTTCACAGCAGTGTTTGGCTGCCTTTCTGAATATGGCTGAGTAGGAAATCACATGATCTGAGACAGTCCCAGAGCCTTCTCTGCAGGACAACAGCTCTGAGGTTTGGGGCCTCATCGCCACCGCGCTTTGGAGAAGCTTGCACCCACCTGTTGCTTACATGGTGCCTGGGGATAAAAAATGGGCACTCAGGTTACAAAGCTCAGACTGTGGCATGGGAGACCGGCTTCCATAGCACCCAGACAACCTGGGCCCCTCTGCAGCAACCAGGAAGTAGCAGGAAAACGCCAGTTTTGAGAATTTCAAGGTAAATTCGTTGAATGCCGGAATTCTTCTGACAGCCGGCCTTCTTCAGCAAGGCTTCACTTGAATGGCAAAACAGGCGAGGGCGTGCCGCCGCTCAGCAAAAGAGAGTACTACACCGGATAAATCGCCCAGTCGCTCAGAGTGCAGCCACCCAAGACAGACACTGAAATCACACTGCAAGAAGAATTCTTTGTACGCGGGAATTTTTCTTACAGAAAGTCTTCCACAGCAAGGCCGCATGCGATTGGCCCCACAAGCGAAGCATCTGCTGCTCAGCTGAAGACAGCTCCACACAGCAGACTTCACTAAGGTGCTTAGAGTGCAGGCACACAGGACAGACACGGAAAACACATTGTGTGCTGTTTCAGCATCCAGTGCAACGATGTCAATGATTCCTTGAATGGAGCGTTCTGCGCTGCTTCCTTTCACCCACATAAGCTGAATCCAAAGCTGACTTGCCTCCACTACGTTTATTTCAGAGCATCTACTCTAACTTCCCTTGTGGCTAGTGGGAATGCCTATTCCAGGCCCACTTATGTCTTTGAGATAGAGGACGTATAGAGAATACAGCCTTTCACTACAACGTTTACTGGTTTCCATACCACATAGGAGCAAATTGCATGCAAGGCGAAAGCAACCTTGTGTTCTCTCAGGGAGGGTCTCCTCGGTGCACGGTGGAATGTTTCCTATTTCAAAGTCTGGCATAAGGCTCTCCTGCAGCGGTTTCGGACACTTTACAGCTAAGGCGTCATCATGGCATTGCTAGCAAAGGGATGACGTGGCCTTTTGCATCCTCTTCTTGCACCTACAGGAAACCAGGACCGCCCGCACGATTCCAAGTCTTTGGACGAAAGATCCAAGCATGAAAGGCCTTCTTCAGTGTGCTTGAATGCAGAGGTCTTAGGGCTGCCCTTAAGCATTTAGCTTTAGAAACACAGCAAAGGATGGTTTCTCCACGTAGATCATGAGAGTGGTGTGATGCACGTGGTCAGTTCAGGCTGATAGAGTTGTGGCCCAGAGAAACGCTTTGTTCTGATGAAAGGATGATCAGATGAAGGACTCCAACAGCCTCTTCCCTAAACGTTGTTGCAAGTCCTACTCTCAGCACACGTATGTTTCAGACTTAAGCTGCATTCCGAGAGGACACCATGCAAACATACGTTTGGGCATTCCACGGTGTATGAATTTGGAGAAAGCAACTGAAAGTGTTAGATAGTGAAGATAGAGCTCAGTGACCCCAGAAAAATTTCCATTGCACGGTTGAATTAAGCTGCCCTAGCCATCGGAGGAGCTTACTCGCCTGAGGCTCCTGGTCCTCCCTGCTTTTCACCTGTTGAACAGAACGCCCACCCGTCGTGCTTCCAATGCTGTGCAGAAAGCAGCTTTCTTTGCCTCTTCCCCTGAGGCTGGGCAGAAGGCCTCTTCACAGTATTCTCATATCTGGGAGTATAAGTATATACAAGAAGCTCTAATTTTCACAGCAGTGTTTGGCTGCCTTTCTGAATATGGCTGAGTAGGAAATCACATGATCTGAGACAGTCCCAGAGCCTTCTCTGCAGGACAACAGCTCTGAGGTTTGGGGCCTCATCGCCACCGCGCTTTGGAGAAGCTTGCACCCACCTGTTGCTTACATGGTGCCTGGGGATAAAAAATGGGCACTCAGGTTACAAAGCTCAGACTGTGGCATGGGAGACCGGCTTCCATAGCACCCAGACAACCTGGGCCCCTCTGCAGCAACCAGGAAGTAGCAGGAAAACGCCAGTTTTGAGAATTTCAAGGTAAATTCGTTGAATGCCGGAATTCTTCTGACAGCCGGCCTTCTTCAGCAAGGCTTCACTTGAATGGCAAAACAGGCGAGGGCGTGCCGCCGCTCAGCAAAAGAGAGTACTACACCGGATAAATCGCCCAGTCGCTCAGAGTGCAGCCACCCAAGACAGACACTGAAATCACACTGCAAGAAGAATTCTTTGTACGCGGGAATTTTTCTTACAGAAAGTCTTCCACAGCAAGGCCGCATGCGATTGGCCCCACAAGCGAAGCATCTGCTGCTCAGCTGAAGACAGCTCCACACAGCAGACTTCACTCAGGTGCTTAGAGTGCAGGCACACAGGACAGACACGGAAAACACATTGTGTGCTGTTTCAGCATCCAGTGCAACGATGTCAATGATTCCTTGAATGGAGCGTTCTGCGCTGCTTCCTTTCACCCACATAAGCTGAATCCAAAGCTGACTTGCCTCCACTACGTTTATTTCAGAGCATCTACTCTAACTTCCCTTGTGGCTAGTGGGAATGCCTATTCCAGGCCCACTTATGTCTTTGAGATAGAGGACGTATAGAGAATACAGCCTTTCACTACAACGTTTACTGGTTTCCATACCACATAGGAGCAAATTGCATGCAAGGCGAAAGCAACCTTGTGTTCTCTCAGGGAGGGTCTCCTCGGTGCACGGTGGAATGTTTCCTATTTCAAAGTCTGGCATAAGGCTCTCCTGCAGCGGTTTCGGACACTTTACAGCTAAGGCGTCATCATGGCATTGCTAGCAAAGGGATGACGTGGCCTTTTGCATCCTCTTCTTGCACCTACAGGAAACCAGGACCGCCCGCACGATTCCAAGTCTTTGGACGAAAGATCCAAGCATGAAAGGCCTTCTTCAGTGTGCTTGAATGCAGAGGTCTTAGGGCTGCCCTTAAGCATTTAGCTTTAGAAACACAGCAAAGGATGGTTTGTCCACGTAGATCATGAGAGTGGTGTGATGCACGTGGTCAGTTCAGGCTGATAGAGTTGTGGCCCAGAGAAACGCTTTGTTCTGATGAAAGGATGATCAGATGAAGGACTCCAACAGCCTCTTCCCTAAACGTTGTTGCAAGTCCTACTCTCAGCACACGTATGTTTCAGACTTAAGCTGCATTCCGAGAGGACACCATGCAAACATACGTTTGGGCATTCCACGGTGTATGAATTTGGAGAAAGCAACTGAAAGTGTTAGATAGTGAAGATTGAGCTCAGTGACCCCAGAAAAATTTCCATTGCACGGTTGAATTAAGCTGCCCTAGCCATCGGAGGAGCTTACTCGCCTGAGGCTCCTGGTCCTCCCTGCTTTTCACCTGTTGAACAGAACGCCCACCCGTCGTGCTTCCAATGCTGTGCAGAAAGCAGCTTTCTTTGCCTCTTCCCCTGAGGCTGGGCAGAAGGCCTCTTCACAGTATTCTCATATCTGGGAGTATAAGTATATACAAGAAGCTCTAATTTTCACAGCAGTGTTTGGCTGCCTTTCTGAATATGGCTGAGTAGGAAATCACATGATCTGAGACAGTCCCAGAGCCTTCTCTGCAGGACAACAGCTCTGAGGTTTGGGGCCTCATCGCCACCGCGCTTTGGAGAAGCTTGCACCCACCTGTTGCTTACATGGTGCCTGGGGATAAAAAATGGGCACTCAGGTTACAAAGCTCAGACTGTGGCATGGGAGACCGGCTTCCATAGCACCCAGACAACCTGGGCCCCTCTGCAGCAACCAGGAAGTAGCAGGAAAACGCCAGTTTTGAGAATTTCAAGGTAAATTCGTTGAATGCCGGAATTCTTCTGACAGCCGGCCTTCTTCAGCAAGGCTTCACTTGAATGGCAAAACAGGCGAGGGCGTGCCGCCGCTCAGCAAAAGAGAGTACTACACCGGATAAATCGCCCAGTCGCTCAGAGTGCAGCCACCCAAGACAGACACTGAAATCACACTGCAAGAAGAATTCTTTGTACGCGGGAATTTTTCTTACAGAAAGTCTTCCACAGCAAGGCCGCATGCGATTGGCCCCACAAGCGAAGCATCTGCTGCTCAGCTGAAGACAGCTCCACACAGCAGACTTCACTCAGGTGCTTAGAGTGCAGGCACACAGGACAGACACGGAAAACACATTGTGTGCTGTTTCAGCATCCAGTGCAACGATGTCAATGATTCCTTGAATGGAGCGTTCTGCGCTGCTTCCTTTCACCCACATAAGCTGAATCCAAAGCTGACTTGCCTCCACTACGTTTATTTCAGAGCATCTACTCTAACTTCCCTTGTGGCTAGTGGGAATGCCTATTCCAGGCCCACTTATGTCTTTGAGATAGAGGACGTATAGAGAATACAGCCTTTCACTACAACGTTTACTGGTTTCCATACCACATAGGAGCAAATTGCATGCAAGGCGAAAGCAACCTTGTGTTCTCTCAGGGAGGGTCTCCTCGGTGCACGGTGGAATGTTTCCTATTTCAAAGTCTGGCATAAGGCTCTCCTGCAGCGGTTTCGGACACTTTACAGCTAAGGCGTCATCATGGCATTGCTAGCAAAGGGATGACGTGGCCTTTTGCATCCTCTTCTTGCACCTACAGGAAACCAGGACCGCCCGCACGATTCCAAGTCTTTGGACGAAAGATCCAAGCATGAAAGGCCTTCTTCAGTGTGCTTGAATGCAGAGGTCTTAGGGCTGCCCTTAAGCATTTAGCTTTAGAAACACAGCAAAGGATGGTTTGTCCACGTAGATCATGAGAGTGGTGTGATGCACGTGGTCAGTTCAGGCTGATAGAGTTGTGGCCCAGAGAAACGCTTTGTTCTGATGAAAGGATGATCAGATGAAGGACTCCAACAGCCTCTTCCCTAAACGTTGTTGCAAGTCCTACTCTCAGCACACGTATGTTTCAGACTTAAGCTGCATTCCGAGAGGACACCATGCAAACATACGTTTGGGCATTCCACGGTGTATGAATTTGGAGAAAGCAACTGAAAGTGTTAGATAGTGAAGATAGAGCTCAGTGACCCCAGAAAAATTTCCATTGCACGGTTGAATTAAGCTGCCCTAGCCATCGGAGGAGCTTACTCGCCTGAGGCTCCTGGTCCTCCCTGCTTTTCACCTGTTGAACAGAACGCCCACCCGTCGTGCTTCCAATGCTGTGCAGAAAGCAGCTTTCTTTGCCTCTTCCCCTGAGGCTGGGCAGAAGGCCTCTTCACAGTATTCTCATATCTGGGAGTATAAGTATATACAAGAAGCTCTAATTTTCACAGCAGTGTTTGGCTGCCTTTCTGAATATGGCTGAGTAGGAAATCACATGATCTGAGACAGTCCCAGAGCCTTCTCTGCAGGACAACAGCTCTGAGGTTTGGGGCCTCATCGCCACCGCGCTTTGGAGAAGCTTGCACCCACCTGTTGCTTACATGGTGCCTGGGGATAAAAAATGGGCACTCAGGTTACAAAGCTCAGACTGTGGCATGGGAGACCGGCTTCCATAGCACCCAGACAACCTGGGCCCCTCTGCAGCAACCAGGAAGTAGCAGGAAAACGCCAGTTTTGAGAATTTCAAGGTAAATTCGTTGAATGCCGGAATTCTTCTGACAGCCGGCCTTCTTCAGCAAGGCTTCACTTGAATGGCAAAACAGGCGAGGGCGTGCCGCCGCTCAGCAAAAGAGAGTACTACACCGGATAAATCGCCCAGTCGCTCAGAGTGCAGCCACCCAAGACAGACACTGAAATCACACTGCAAGAAGAATTCTTTGTACGCGGGAATTTTTCTTACAGAAAGTCTTCCACAGCAAGGCCGCATGCGATTGGCCCCACAAGCGAAGCATCTGCTGCTCAGCTGAAGACAGCTCCACACAGCAGACTTCACTCAGGTGCTTAGAGTGCAGGCACACAGGACAGACACGGAAAACACATTGTGTGCTGTTTCAGCATCCAGTGCAACGATGTCAATGATTCCTTGAATGGAGCGTTCTGCGCTGCTTCCTTTCACCCACATAAGCTGAATCCAAAGCTGACTTGCCTCCACTACGTTTATTTCAGAGCATCTACTCTAACTTCCCTTGTGGCTAGTGGGAATGCCTATTCCAGGCCCACTTATGTCTTTGAGATAGAGGACGTATAGAGAATACAGCCTTTCACTACAACGTTTACTGGTTTCCATACCACATAGGAGCAAATTGCATGCAAGGCGAAAGCAACCTTGTGTTCTCTCAGGGAGGGTCTCCTCGGTGCACGGTGGAATGTTTCCTATTTCAAAGTCTGGCATAAGGCTCTCCTGCAGCGGTTTCGGACACTTTACAGCTAAGGCGTCATCATGGCATTGCTAGCAAAGGGATGACGTGGCCTTTTGCATCCTCTTCTTGCACCTACAGGAAACCAGGACCGCCCGCACGATTCCAAGTCTTTGGACGAAAGATCCAAGCATGAAAGGCCTTCTTCAGTGTGCTTGAATGCAGAGGTCTTAGGGCTGCCCTTAAGCATTTAGCTTTAGAAACACAGCAAAGGATGGTTTGTCCACGTAGATCATGAGAGTGGTGTGATGCACGTGGTCAGTTCAGGCTGATAGAGTTGTGGCCCAGAGAAACGCTTTGTTCTGATGAAAGGATGATCAGATGAAGGACTCCAACAGCCTCTTCCCTAAACGTTGTTGCAAGTCCTACTCTCAGCACACGTATGTTTCAGACTTAAGCTGCATTCCGAGAGGACACCATGCAAACATACGTTTGGGCATTCCACGGTGTATGAATTTGGAGAAAGCAACTGAAAGTGTTAGATAGTGAAGATTGAGCTCAGTGACCCCAGAAAAATTTCCATTGCACGGTTGAATTAAGCTGCCCTAGCCATCGGAGGAGCTTACTCGCCTGAGGCTCCTGGTCCTCCCTGCTTTTCACCTGTTGAACAGAACGCCCACCCGTCGTGCTTCCAATGCTGTGCAGAAAGCAGCTTTCTTTGCCTCTTCCCCTGAGGCTGGGCAGAAGGCCTCTTCACAGTATTCTCATATCTGGGAGTATAAGTATATACAAGAAGCTCTAATTTTCACAGCAGTGTTTGGCTGCCTTTCTGAATATGGCTGAGTAGGAAATCACATGATCTGAGACAGTCCCAGAGCCTTCTCTGCAGGACAACAGCTCTGAGGTTTGGGGCCTCATCGCCACCGCGCTTTGGAGAAGCTTGCACCCACCTGTTGCTTACATGGTGCCTGGGGATTAAAAAATGGGCACTCAGGTTACAAAGCTCAGACTGTGGCATGGGAGACAGGCTTCCATACTACCCAGACAACCTGGGCCCCTCTGCAGCAGCCAGGAAGTAGCAGGAAACCGCCAGTTTTGAGAATTTCAAGGTAAATTCGTTGAATGCCGGAATTCTTCTGACAGCCGGCCTTCTTTAGCAAGGCTTCACTTGAATGGCAAAACAAGCGAGGGCGTGCCGCCGCTCAGCAAATGAGAGTACTACACAGGATAAATCGCCCAGTCGCTCAGAGTGCAGCCACCCAAGACAGACACTGAAATCACACTGCAAGAAGAATTCATTGTACGCGGGAATTTTTCTTACAGAAAGTCTTCCACAGCAAGGCCGCATGCGATTGGCCCCACAAGCGAAGCATCTGCTGCTCAGCTGAAGACAGCTCCACACAGCAGACTTCACTCAGGTGCTTAGAGTGCAGGCACACAGGACAGACACGGAAAAACACATGGAAAGCTGTTTCAGCATCTAGTGCAACGATGTCAATGATTCCTTGAATGGAGCGTTGTGCGCTGCTTCCTTTCACCCACATAAGCTGAATCCAAAGCTGACTTGCCTCCACTACGTTTATTTCAGAGCATCTACTCTAACTTCCCTTGTGGCTAGTGGGAATGCCTATTCCAGGCCCACTTATGTCTTTGAGATAGAGGACGTATAGAGAATACAGCCTTTCACTACAACGTTTACTGGTTTCCATACCACATAGGAGCAAATTGCATGCAAGGCGAAAGCAACCTTGTGTTCTCTCAGGGAGGGTCTCCTCGGTGCACGGTGGAATGTTTCCTATTTCAAAGTCTGGCATAAGGCTCTCCTGCAGCGGTTTCGGACACTTTACAGCTAAGGCGTCATCATGGCATTGCTAGCAAAGGGATGACGTGGCCTTTTGCATCCTCTTCTTGCACCTACAGGAAACCAGGACCGCCCGCACGATTCCAAGTCTTTGGAAGAAAGATCCAAGCATGAAAGGCCTTCTTCAGTGTGCTTGAATGCAGAGGTCTTAGGGCTGCCCTTAAGCATTTAGCTTTAGAAACACAGCAAAGGATGGTTTCTCCACGTAGATCATGAGAGTGGTGTGATGCACGTGGTCAGTTCAGGCTGATAGAGTTGTGGCCCAGAGAAACGCTTTGTTCTGATGAAAGGATGATCAGATGAAGGACTCCAACAGCCTCTTCCCTAAACGTTGTTGCAAGTCCTACTCTCAGCACACGTATGTTTCAGACTTAAGCTGCATTCCGAGAGGACACCATGCAAACATACGTTTGGGCATTCCACGGTGTATGAATTTGGAGAAAGCAACTGAAAGTGTTAGATAGTGAAGATAGAGCTCAGTGACCCCAGAAAAATTTCCATTGCACGGTTGAATTAAGCTGCCCTAGCCATCGGAGGAGCTTACTCGCCTGAGGCTCCTGGTCCTCCCTGCTTTTCACCTGTTGAACAGAACGCCCACCCGTCGTGCTTCCAATGCTGTGCAGAAAGCAGCTTTCTTTGCCTCTTCCCCTGAGGCTGGGCAGAAGGCCTCTTCACAGTATTCTCATATCTGGGAGTATAAGTATATACAAGAAGCTCTAATTTTCACAGCAGTGTTTGGCTGCCTTTCTGAATATGGCTGAGTAGGAAATCACATGATCTGAGACAGTCCCAGAGCCTTCTCTGCAGGACAACAGCTCTGAGGTTTGGGGCCTCATCGCCACCGCGCTTTGGAGAAGCTTGCACCCACCTGTTGCTTACATGGTGCCTGGGGATAAAAAATGGGCACTCAGGTTACAAAGCTCAGACTGTGGCATGGGAGACCGGCTTCCATAGCACCCAGACAACCTGGGCCCCTCTGCAGCAACCAGGAAGTAGCAGGAAAACGCCAGTTTTGAGAATTTCAAGGTAAATTCGTTGAATGCCGGAATTCTTCTGACAGCCGGCCTTCTTCAGCAAGGCTTCACTTGAATGGCAAAACAGGCGAGGGCGTGCCGCCGCTCAGCAAAAGAGAGTACTACACCGGATAAATCGCCCAGTCGCTCAGAGTGCAGCCACCCAAGACAGACACTGAAATCACACTGCAAGAAGAATTCTTTGTACGCGGGAATTTTTCTTACAGAAAGTCTTCCACAGCAAGGCCGCATGCGATTGGCCCCACAAGCGAAGCATCTGCTGCTCAGCTGAAGACAGCTCCACACAGCAGACTTCACTCAGGTGCTTAGAGTGCAGGCACACAGGACAGACACGGAAAACACATTGTGTGCTGTTTCAGCATCCAGTGCAACGATGTCAATGATTCCTTGAATGGAGCGTTCTGCGCTGCTTCCTTTCACCCACATAAGCTGAATCCAAAGCTGACTTGCCTCCACTACGTTTATTTCAGAGCATCTACTCTAACTTCCCTTGTGGCTAGTGGGAATGCCTATTCCAGGCCCACTTATGTCTTTGAGATAGAGGACGTATAGAGAATACAGCCTTTCACTACAACGTTTACTGGTTTCCATACCACATAGGAGCAAATTGCATGCAAGGCGAAAGCAACCTTGTGTTCTCTCAGGGAGGGTCTCCTCGGTGCACGGTGGAATGTTTCCTATTTCAAAGTCTGGCATAAGGCTCTCCTGCAGCGGTTTCGGACACTTTACAGCTAAGGCGTCATCATGGCATTGCTAGCAAAGGGATGACGTGGCCTTTTGCATCCTCTTCTGCACCTACAGGAAACCAGGACCGCCCGCACGATTCCAAGTCTTTGGACGAAAGATCCAAGCATGAAAGGCCTTCTTCAGTGTGCTTGAATGCAGAGGTCTTAGGGCTGCCCTTAAGCATTTAGCTTTAGAAACACAGCAAAGGATGGTTTGTCCACGTAGATCATGAGAGTGGTGTGATGCACGTGGTCAGTTCAGGCTGATAGAGTTGTGGCCCAGAGAAACGCTTTGTTCTGATGAAAGGATGATCAGATGAAGGACTCCAACAGCCTCTTCCCTAAACGTTGTTGCAAGTCCTACTCTCAGCACACGTATGTTTCAGACTTAAGCTGCATTCCGAGAGGACACCATGCAAACATACGTTTGGGCATTCCACGGTGTATGAATTTGGAGAAAGCAACTGAAAGTGTTAGATAGTGAAGATTGAGCTCAGTGACCCCAGAAAAATTTCCATTGCACGGTTGAATTAAGCTGCCCTAGCCATCGGAGGAGCTTACTTGCCTGAGGCTCCTGGTCCTCCCTGCTTTTCACCTGTTGAACAGAACGCCCACCCGTCGTGCTTCCAATGCTGTGCAGAAAGCAGCTTTCTTTGCCTCTTCCCCTGAGGCTGGGCAGAAGGCCTCTTCACAGTATTCTCATATCTGGGAGTATAAGTATATACAAGAAGCTCTAATTTTCACAGCAGTGTTTGGCTGCCTTTCTGAATATGGCTGAGTAGGAAATCACATGATCTGAGACAGTCCCAGAGCCTTCTCTGCAGGACAACAGCTCTGAGGTTTGGGGCCTCATCGCCACCGCGCTTTGGAGAAGCTTGCACCCACCTGTTGCTTACATGGTGCCTGGGGATTAAAAAATGGGCACTCAGGTTACAAAGCTCAGACTGTGGCATGGGAGACAGGCTTCCATACTACCCAGACAACCTGGGCCCCTCTGCAGCAGCCAGGAAGTAGCAGGAAACCGCCAGTTTTGAGAATTTCAAGGTAAATTCGTTGAATGCCGGAATTCTTCTGACAGCCGGCCTTCTTCAGCAAGGCTTCACTTGAATGGCAAAACAAGCGAGGGCGTGCCGCCGCTCAGCAAATGAGAGTACTACACAGGATAAATCGCCCAGTCGCTCAGAGTGCAGCCACCCAAGACAGACACTGAAATCACACTGCAAGAAGAATTCATTGTACGCGGGAATTTTTCTTACAGAAAGTCTTCCACAGCAAGGCCGCATGCGATTGGCCCCACAAGCGAAGCATCTGCTGCTCAGCTGAAGACAGCTCCACACAGCAGACTTCACTCAGGTGCTTAGAGTGCAGGCACACAGGACAGACACGGAAAAACACATGGAAAGCTGTTTCAGCATCTAGTGCAACGATGTCAATGATTCCTTGAATGGAGCGTTGTGCGCTGCTTCCTTTCACCCACATAAGCTGAATCCAAAGCTGACTTGCCTCCACTACGTTTATTTCAGAGCATCTACTCTAACTTCCCTTGTGGCTAGTGGGAATGCCTATTCCAGGCCCACTTATGTCTTTGAGATAGAGGACGTATAGAGAATACAGCCTTTCACTACAACGTTTACTGGTTTCCATACCACATAGGAGCAAATTGCATGCAAGGCGAAAGCAACCTTGTGTTCTCTCAGGGAGGGTCTCCTCAGTGCACGGTGGAATGTTTCCTATTTCAAAGTCTGGCATAAGGCTCTCCTGCAGCGGTTTCGGACACTTTACAGCTAAGGCGTCATCATGGCATTGCTAGCAAAGGGATGACGTGGCCTTTTGCATCCTCTTCTGGCACCTACAGGAAACCAGGTCCTCCCGCATGATTCCAAGTCTTTGGACGAAAGATCCAAGCATGAAAGGCCTTCTTCAGTGTGCTTGAATGCAGAGGTCTTAGGGCTGCCCTTAAGCATTTAGCTTTAGAAACACAGCAAAGGATGGTTTCTCCACGTAGATCATGAGAGTGGTGTGATGCACGTGGTCAGTTCAGGCTGATAGAGTTGTGGCCCAGAGAAACGCTTTGTTCTGATGAAAGGATGATCAGATGAAGGACTCCAACAGCCTCTTCCCTAAACGTTGTTGCAAGTCCTACTCTCAGCACACGTATGTTTCAGACTTAAGCTGCATTCCGAGAGGACACCATGCAAACATACGTTTGGGCATTCCACGGTGTATGAATTTGGAGAAAGCAACTGAAAGTGTTAGATAGTGAAGATAGAGCTCAGTGACCCCAGAAAAATTTCCATTGCACGGTTGAATTAAGCTGCCCTAGCCATCGGAGGAGCTTACTCGCCTGAGGCTCCTGGTCCTCCCTGCTTTTCACCTGTTGAACAGAACGCCCACCCGTCGTGCTTCCAATGCTGTGCAGAAAGCAGCTTTCTTTGCCTCTTCCCCTGAGGCTGGGCAGAAGGCCTCTTCACAGTATTCTCATATCTGGGAGTATAAGTATATACAAGAAGCTCTAATTTTCACAGCAGTGTTTGGCTGCCTTTCTGAATATGGCTGAGTAGGAAATCACATGATCTGAGACAGTCCCAGAGCCTTCTCTGCAGGACAACAGCTCTGAGGTTTGGGGCCTCATCGCCACCGCGCTTTGGAGAAGCTTGCACCCACCTGTTGCTTACATGGTGCCTGGGGATAAAAAATGGGCACTCAGGTTACAAAGCTCAGACTGTGGCATGGGAGACCGGCTTCCATAGCACCCAGACAACCTGGGCCCCTCTGCAGCAACCAGGAAGTAGCAGGAAAACGCCAGTTTTGAGAATTTCAAGGTAAATTCGTTGAATGCCGGAATTCTTCTGACAGCCGGCCTTCTTCAGCAAGGCTTCACTTGAATGGCAAAACAGGCGAGGGCGTGCCGCCGCTCAGCAAAAGAGAGTACTACACCGGATAAATCGCCCAGTCGCTCAGAGTGCAGCCACCCAAGACAGACACTGAAATCACACTGCAAGAAGAATTCTTTGTACGCGGGAATTTTTCTTACAGAAAGTCTTCCACAGCAAGGCCGCATGCGATTGGCCCCACAAGCGAAGCATCTGCTGCTCAGCTGAAGACAGCTCCACACAGCAGACTTCACTCAGGTGCTTAGAGTGCAGGCACACAGGACAGACACGGAAAACACATTGTGTGCTGTTTCAGCATCCAGTGCAACGATGTCAATGATTCCTTGAATGGAGCGTTCTGCGCTGCTTCCTTTCACCCACATAAGCTGAATCCAAAGCTGACTTGCCTCCACTACGTTTATTTCAGAGCATCTACTCTAACTTCCCTTGTGGCTAGTGGGAATGCCTATTCCAGGCCCACTTATGTCTTTGAGATAGAGGACGTATAGAGAATACAGCCTTTCACTACAACGTTTACTGGTTTCCATACCACATAGGAGCAAATTGCATGCAAGGCGAAAGCAACCTTGTGTTCTCTCAGGGAGGGTCTCCTCGGTGCACGGTGGAATGTTTCCTATTTCAAAGTCTGGCATAAGGCTCTCCTGCAGCGGTTTCGGACACTTTACAGCTAAGGCGTCATCATGGCATTGCTAGCAAAGGGATGACGTGGCCTTTTGCATCCTCTTCTTGCACCTACAGGAAACCAGGACCGCCCGCACGATTCCAAGTCTTTGGACGAAAGATCCAAGCATGAAAGGCCTTCTTCAGTGTGCTTGAATGCAGAGGTCTTAGGGCTGCCCTTAAGCATTTAGCTTTAGAAACACAGCAAAGGATGGTTTGTCCACGTAGATCATGAGAGTGGTGTGATGCACGTGGTCAGTTCAGGCTGATAGAGTTGTGGCCCAGAGAAACGCTTTGTTCTGATGAAAGGATGATCAGATGAAGGACTCCAACAGCCTCTTCCCTAAACGTTGTTGCAAGTCCTACTCTCAGCACACGTATGTTTCAGACTTAAGCTGCATTCCGAGAGGACACCATGCAAACATACGTTTGGGCATTCCACGGTGTATGAATTTGGAGAAAGCAACTGAAAGTGTTAGATAGTGAAGATAGAGCTCAGTGACCCCAGAAAAATTTCCATTGCACGGTTGAATTAAGCTGCCCTAGCCATCGGAGGAGCTTACTCGCCTGAGGCTCCTGGTCCTCCCTGCTTTTCACCTGTTGAACAGAACGCCCACCCGTCGTGCTTCCAATGCTGTGCAGAAAGCAGCTTTCTTTGCCTCTTCCCCTGAGGCTGGGCAGAAGGCCTCTTCACAGTATTCTCATATCTGGGAGTATAAGTATATACAAGAAGCTCTAATTTTCACAGCAGTGTTTGGCTGCCTTTCTGAATATGGCTGAGTAGGAAATCACATGATCTGAGACAGTCCCAGAGCCTTCTCTGCAGGACAACAGCTCTGAGGTTTGGGGCCTCATCGCCACCGCGCTTTGGAGAAGCTTGCACCCACCTGTTGCTTACATGGTGCCTGGGGATAAAAAATGGGCACTCAGGTTACAAAGCTCAGACTGTGGCATGGGAGACCGGCTTCCATAGCACCCAGACAACCTGGGCCCCTCTGCAGCAACCAGGAAGTAGCAGGAAAACGCCAGTTTTGAGAATTTCAAGGTAAATTCGTTGAATGCCGGAATTCTTCTGACAGCCGGCCTTCTTCAGCAAGGCTTCACTTGAATGGCAAAACAGGCGAGGGCGTGCCGCCGCTCAGCAAAAGAGAGTACTACACCGGATAAATCGCCCAGTCGCTCAGAGTGCAGCCACCCAAGACAGACACTGAAATCACACTGCAAGAAGAATTCTTTGTACGCGGGAATTTTTCTTACAGAAAGTCTTCCACAGCAAGGCCGCATGCGATTGGCCCCACAAGCGAAGCATCTGCTGCTCAGCTGAAGACAGCTCCACACAGCAGACTTCACTCAGGTGCTTAGAGTGCAGGCACACAGGACAGACACGGAAAACACATTGTGTGCTGTTTCAGCATCCAGTGCAACGATGTCAATGATTCCTTGAATGGAGCGTTCTGCGCTGCTTCCTTTCACCCACATAAGCTGAATCCAAAGCTGACTTGCCTCCACTACGTTTATTTCAGAGCATCTACTCTAACTTCCCTTGTGGCTAGTGGGAATGCCTATTCCAGGCCCACTTATGTCTTTGAGATAGAGGACGTATAGAGAATACAGCCTTTCACTACAACGTTTACTGGTTTCCATACCACATAGGAGCAAATTGCATGCAAGGCGAAAGCAACCTTGTGTTCTCTCAGGGAGGGTCTCCTCAGTGCACGGTGGAATGTTTCCTATTTCAAAGTCTGGCATAAGGCTCTCCTGCAGCGGTTTCGGACACTTTACAGCTAAGGCGTCATCATGGCATTGCTAGCAAAGGGATGACGTGGCCTTTTGCATTTTCTTCTTGCACCTACAGGAAACCAGGACCGCCCGCACGATTCCAAGTCTTTGGACGAAAGATCCAAGCATGAAAGGCCTTCTTCAGTGTGCTTGAATGCAGAGGTCTTAGGGCTGCCCTTAAGCATTTAGCTTTAGAAACACAGCAAAGGATGGTTTGTCCACGTAGATCATGAGAGTGGTGTGATGCACGTGGTCAGTTCAGGCTGATAGAGTTGTGGCCCAGAGAAACGCTTTGTTCTGATGAAAGGATGATCAGATGAAGGACTCCAACAGCCTCTTCCCTAAACGTTGTTGCAAGTCCTACTCTCAGCACACGTATGTTTCAGACTTAAGCTGCATTCCGAGAGGACACCATGCAAACATACGTTTGGGCATTCCACGGTGTATGAATTTGGAGAAAGCAACTGAAAGTGTTAGATAGTGAAGATAGAGCTCAGTGACCCCAGAAAAATTTCCATTGCACGGTTGAATTAAGCTGCCCTAGCCATCGGAGGAGCCTGAGGCTCCTGGTCCTCCCTGCTTTTCACCTGTTGAACAGAACGCCCACCCGTCGTGCTTCCAATGCTGTGCAGAAAGCAGCTTTCTTTGCCTCTTCCCCTGAGGCTGGGCAGAAGGCCTCTTCACAGTATTCTCATATCTGGGAGTATAAGTATATACAAGAAGCTCTAATTTTCACAGCAGTGTTTGGCTGCCTTTCTGAATATGGCTGAGTAGGAAATCACATGATCTGAGACAGTCCCAGAGCCTTCTCTGCAGGACAACAGCTCTGAGGTTTGGGGCCTCATCGCCACCGCGCTTTGGAGAAGCTTGCACCCACCTGTTGCTTACATGGTGCCTGGGGATAAAAAATGGGCACTCAGGTTACAAAGCTCAGACTGTGGCATGGGAGACCGGCTTCCATAGCACCCAGACAACCTGGGCCCCTCTGCAGCAACCAGGAAGTAGCAGGAAAACGCCAGTTTTGAGAATTTCAAGGTAAATTCGTTGAATGCCGGAATTCTTCTGACAGCCGGCCTTCTTCAGCAAGGCTTCACTTGAATGGCAAAACAGGCGAGGGCGTGCCGCCGCTCAGCAAAAGAGAGTACTACACCGGATAAATCGCCCAGTCGCTCAGAGTGCAGCCACCCAAGACAGACACTGAAATCACACTGCAAGAAGAATTCTTTGTACGCGGGAATTTTTCTTACAGAAAGTCTTCCACAGCAAGGCCGCATGCGATTGGCCCCACAAGCGAAGCATCTGCTGCTCAGCTGAAGACAGCTCCACACAGCAGACTTCACTCAGGTGCTTAGAGTGCAGGCACACAGGACAGACACGGAAAACACATTGTGTGCTGTTTCAGCATCCAGTGCAACGATGTCAATGATTCCTTGAATGGAGCGTTCTGCGCTGCTTCCTTTCACCCACATAAGCTGAATCCAAAGCTGACTTGCCTCCACTACGTTTATTTCAGAGCATCTACTCTAACTTCCCTTGTGGCTAGTGGGAATGCCTATTCCAGGCCCACTTATGTCTTTGAGATAGAGGACGTATAGAGAATACAGCCTTTCACTACAACGTTTACTGGTTTCCATACCACATAGGAGCAAATTGCATGCAAGGCGAAAGCAACCTTGTGTTCTCTCAGGGAGGGTCTCCTCGGTGCACGGTGGAATGTTTCCTATTTCAAAGTCTGGCATAAGGCTCTCCTGCAGCGGTTTCGGACACTTTACAGCTAAGGCGTCATCATGGCATTGCTAGCAAAGGGATGACGTGGCCTTTTGCATCCTCTTCTTGCACCTACAGGAAACCAGGACCGCCCGCACGATTCCAAGTCTTTGGACGAAAGATCCAAGCATGAAAGGCCTTCTTCAGTGTGCTTGAATGCAGAGGTCTTAGGGCTGCCCTTAAGCATTTAGCTTTAGAAACACAGCAAAGGATGGTTTGTCCACGTAGATCATGAGAGTGGTGTGATGCACGTGGTCAGTTCAGGCTGATAGAGTTGTGGCCCAGAGAAACGCTTTGTTCTGATGAAAGGATGATCAGATGAAGGACTCCAACAGCCTCTTCCCTAAACGTTGTTGCAAGTCCTACTCTCAGCACACGTATGTTTCAGACTTAAGCTGCATTCCGAGAGGACACCATGCAAACATACGTTTGGGCATTCCATGGTGTATGAATTTGGAGAAAGCAACTGAAAGTGTTAGATAGTGAAGATTGAGCTCAGTGACCCCAGAAAAATTTCCATTGCACGGTTGAATTAAGCTGCCCTAGCCATCGGAGGAGCTTACTCGCCTGAGGCTCCTGGTCCTCCCTGCTTTTCACCTGTTGAACAGAACGCCCACCCGTCGTGCTTCCAATGCTGTGCAGAAAGCAGCTTTCTTTGCCTCTTCCCCTGAGGCTGGGCAGAAGGCCTCTTCACAGTATTCTCATATCTGGGAGTATAAGTATATACAAGAAGCTCTAATTTTCACAGCAGTGTTTGGCTGCCTTTCTGAATATGGCTGAGTAGGAAATCACATGATCTGAGACAGTCCCAGAGCCTTCTCTGCAGGACAACAGCTCTGAGGTTTGGGGCCTCATCGCCACCGCGCTTTGGAGAAGCTTGCACCCACCTGTTGCTTACATGGTGCCTGGGGATTAAAAAATGGGCACTCAGGTTACAAAGCTCAGACTGTGGCATGGGAGACAGGCTTCCATACTACCCAGACAACCTGGGCCCCTCTGCAGCAGCCAGGAAGTAGCAGGAAATCGCCAGTTTTGAGAATTTCAAGGTAAATTCGTTGAATGCCGGAATTCTTCTGACAGCCGGCCTTCTTCAGCAAGGCTTCACTTGAATGGCAAAACAAGCGAGGGCGTGCCGCCGCTCAGCAAATGAGAGTACTACACAGGATAAATCGCCCAGTCGCTCAGAGTGCAGCCACCTAAGACAGACACTGAAATCACACTGCAATAAGAATTCATTGTACGCGGGAATTTTTCTTACAGAAAGTCTTCCACAGCAAGGCCGCATGCGATTGGCCCCACAAGCGAAGCATCTGCTGCTCAGCTGAAGACAGCTCCACACAGCAGACTTCACTCAGGTGCTTAGAGTGCAGGCACACAGGACAGACACGGAAAAACACATGGAAAGCTGTTTCAGCATCTAGTGCAACGATGTCAATGATTCCTTGAATGGAGCGTTGTGCGCTGCTTCCTTTCACCCACATAAGCTGAATCCAAAGCTGACTTGCCTCCACTACGTTTATTTCAGAGCATCTACTCTAACTTCCCTTGTGGCTAGTGGGAATGCCTATTCCAGGCCCACTTATGTCTTTGAGATAGAGGACGTATAGAGAATACAGCCTTTCACTACAACGTTTACTGGTTTCCATACCACATAGGAGCAAATTGCATGCAAGGCGAAAGCAACCTTGTGTTCTCTCAGGGAGGGTCTCCTCAGTGCACGGTGGAATGTTTCCTATTTCAAAGTCTGGCATAAGGCTCTCCTGCAGCGGTTTCGGACACTTTACAGCTAAGGCGTCATCATGGCATTGCTAGCAAAGGGATGACGTGGCCTTTTGCATCCTCTTCTGGCACCTACAGGAAACCAGGTCCTCCCGCATGATTCCAAGTCTTTGGACGAAAGATCCAAGCATGAAAGGCCTTCTTCAGTGTGCTTGAATGCAGAGGTCTTAGGGCTGCCCTTAAGCATTTAGCTTTAGAAACACAGCAAAGGATGGTTTGTCCACGTAGATCATGAGAGTGGTGTGATGCACGTGGTCAGTTCAGGCTGATAGAGTTGTGGCCCAGAGAAACGCTTTGTTCTGATGAAAGGATGATCAGATGAAGGACTCCAACAGCCTCTTCCCTAAACGTTGTTGCAAGTCCTACTCTCAGCACACGTATGTTTCAGACTTAAGCTGCATTCCGAGAGGACACCATGCAAACATACGTTTGGGCATTCCACGGTGTATGAATTTGGAGAAAGCAACTGAAAGTGTTAGATAGTGAAGATTGAGCTCAGTGACCCCAGAAAAATTTCCTTTGCACGGTTGAATTAAGCTGCCCTAGCCATCGGAGGAGCTTACTCGCCTGAGGCTCCTGGTCCTCCCTGCTTTTCACCTGTTGAACAGAACGCCCACCCGTCGTGCTTCCAATGCTGTGCAGAAAGCAGCTTTCTTTGCCTCTTCCCCTGAGGCTGGGCAGAAGGCCTCTTCACAGTATTCTCATATCTGGGAGTATAAGTATATACAAGAAGCTCTAATTTTCACAGCAGTGTTTGGCTGCCTTTCTGAATATGGCTGAGTAGGAAATCACATGATCTGAGACAGTCCCAGAGCCTTCTCTGCAGGACAACAGCTCTGAGGTTTGGGGCCTCATCGCCACCGCGCTTTGGAGAAGCTTGCACCCACCTGTTGCTTACATGGTGCCTGGGGATTAAAAAATGGGCACTCACGTTACAAAGCTCAGACTGTGGCATGGGAGACCGGCTTCCATACCACCCAGACAACCTGGGCCCCTCTGCAGCAGCCGGGAAGTAGCAGGAAAACGCCACTTTTGAGAATTTCAAGGTAAATTCGTTGAATGCCGGAATTCTTCTGACAGCCGGCCTTCTTCAGCAAGGCTTCACTTGAATGGCTAAACAAGCGAGGTCGTGCCACCGCTCAGCAAAAGAGAGTACTACACAGGATAAATCGCCCAGTCGCTCAGAGTGCAGCCACCCAAGACAGACACTGAAATCACACTGCAAGAAGAATTCATTGTACGCGGGAATTTTTCTTACAGAAAGTCTTCCACAGCAAGGCCGCATGCGATTGGCCCCACAAGCGAAGCATCTGCTGCTCAGCTGAAGACAGCTCCACACAGCAGACTTCACTCAGGTGCTTAGAGTGCAGGCACACAGGACAGACACGGAAAAACACATGGAAAGCTGTTTCAGCATCTAGTGCAACGATGTCAATGATTCCTTGAATGGAGCGTTCTGCGCTGCTTCCTTTCACCCACATAAGCTGAATCCAAAGCTGACTTGCCTCCACTACGTTTATTTCAGAGCATCTACTCTAACTTCCCTTGTGGCTAGTGGGAATGCCTATTCCAGGCCCACTTATGTCTTTGAGATAGAGGACGTATAGAGAATACAGCCTTTCACTACAACGTTTACTGGTTTCCATACCACATAGGAGCAAATTGCATGCAAGGCGAAAGCAACCTTGTGTTCTCTCAGGGAGGGTCTCCTCGGTGCACGGTGGAATGTTTCCTATTTCAAAGTCTGGCATAAGGCTCTCCTGCAGCGGTTTCGGACACTTTACAGCTAAGGCGTCATCATGGCATTGCTAGCAAAGGGATGACGTGGCCTTTTGCATCCTCTTCTTGCACCTACAGGAAACCAGGACCGCCCGCACGATTCCAAGTCTTTGGACGAAAGATCCAAGCATGAAAGGCCTTCTTCAGTGTGCTTGAATGCAGAGGTCTTAGGGCTGCCCTTAAGCATTTAGCTTTAGAAACACAGCAAAGGATGGTTTGTCCACGTAGATCATGAGAGTGGTGTGATGCACGTGGTCAGTTCAGGCTGATAGAGTTGTGGCCCAGAGAAACGCTTTGTTCTGATGAAAGGATGATCAGATGAAGGACTCCAACAGCCTCTTCCCTAAACGTTGTTGCAAGTCCTACTCTCAGCACACGTATGTTTCAGACTTAAGCTGCATTCCGAGAGGACACCATGCAAACATACGTTTGGGCATTCCACGGTGTATGAATTTGGAGAAAGCAACTGAAAGTGTTAGATAGTGAAGATAGAGCTCAGTGACCCCAGAAAAATTTCCATTGCACGGTTGAATTAAGCTGCCCTAGCCATCGGAGGAGCTTACTCGCCTGAGGCTCCTGGTCCTCCCTGCTTTTCACCTGTTGAACAGAACGCCCACCCGTCGTGCTTCCAATGCTGTGCAGAAAGCAGCTTTCTTTGCCTCTTCCCCTGAGGCTGGGCAGAAGGCCTCTTCACAGTATTCTCATATCTGGGAGTATAAGTATATACAAGAAGCTCTAATTTTCACAGCAGTGTTTGGCTGCCTTTCTGAATATGGCTGAGTAGGAAATCACATGATCTGAGACAGTCCCAGAGCCTTCTCTGCAGGACAACAGCTCTGAGGTTTGGGGCCTCATCGCCACCGCGCTTTGGAGAAGCTTGCACCCACCTGTTGCTTACATGGTGCCTGGGGATAAAAAATGGGCACTCAGGTTACAAAGCTCAGACTGTGGCATGGGAGACCGGCTTCCATAGCACCCAGACAACCTGGGCCCCTCTGCAGCAACCAGGAAGTAGCAGGAAAACGCCAGTTTTGAGAATTTCAAGGTAAATTCGTTGAATGCCGGAATTCTTCTGACAGCCGGCCTTCTTCAGCAAGGCTTCACTTGAATGGCAAAACAGGCGAGGGCGTGCCGCCGCTCAGCAAAAGAGAGTACTACACCGGATAAATCGCCCAGTCGCTCAGAGTGCAGCCACCCAAGACAGACACTGAAATCACACTGCAAGAAGAATTCTTTGTACGCGGGAATTTTTCTTACAGAAAGTCTTCCACAGCAAGGCCGCATGCGATTGGCCCCACAAGCGAAGCATCTGCTGCTCAGCTGAAGACAGCTCCACACAGCAGACTTCACTCAGGTGCTTAGAGTGCAGGCACACAGGACAGACACGGAAAACACATTGTGTGCTGTTTCAGCATCCAGTGCAACGATGTCAATGATTCCTTGAATGGAGCGTTCTGCGCTGCTTCCTTTCACCCACATAAGCTGAATCCAAAGCTGACTTGCCTCCACTACGTTTATTTCAGAGCATCTACTCTAACTTCCCTTGTGGCTAGTGGGAATGCCTATTCCAGGCCCACTTATGTCTTTGAGATAGAGGACGTATAGAGAATACAGCCTTTCACTACAACGTTTACTGGTTTCCATACCACATAGGAGCAAATTGCATGCAAGGCGAAAGCAACCTTGTGTTCTCTCAGGGAGGGTCTCCTCAGTGCACGGTGGAATGTTTCCTATTTCAAAGTCTGGCATAAGGCTCTCCTGCAGCGGTTTCGGACACTTTACAGCTAAGGCGTCATCATGGCATTGCTAGCAAAGGGATGACGTGGCCTTTTGCATCCTCTTCTTGCACCTACAGGAAACCAGGACCGCCCGCACGATTCCAAGTCTTTGGACGAAAGATCCAAGCATGAAAGGCCTTCTTCAGTGTGCTTGAATGCAGAGGTCTTAGGGCTGCCCTTAAGCATTTAGCTTTAGAAACACAGCAAAGGATGGTTTGTCCACGTAGATCATGAGAGTGGTGTGATGCACGTGGTCAGTTCAGGCTGATAGAGTTGTGGCCCAGAGAAACGCTTTGTTCTGATGAAAGGATGATCAGATGAAGGACTCCAACAGCCTCTTCCCTAAACGTTGTTGCAAGTCCTACTCTCAGCACACGTATGTTTCAGACTTAAGCTGCATTCCGAGAGGACACCATGCAAACATACGTTTGGGCATTCCACGGTGTATGAATTTGGAGAAAGCAACTGAAAGTGTTAGATAGTGAAGATAGAGCTCAGTGACCCCAGAAAAATTTCCATTGCACGGTTGAATTAAGCTGCCCTAGCCATCGGAGGAGCCTGAGGCTCCTGGTCCTCCCTGCTTTTCACCTGTTGAACAGAACGCCCACCCGTCGTGCTTCCAATGCTGTGCAGAAAGCAGCTTTCTTTGCCTCTTCCCCTGAGGCTGGGCAGAAGGCCTCTTCACAGTATTCTCATATCTGGGAGTATAAGTATATACAAGAAGCTCTAATTTTCACAGCAGTGTTTGGCTGCCTTTCTGAATATGGCTGAGTAGGAAATCACATGATCTGAGACAGTCCCAGAGCCTTCTCTGCAGGACAACAGCTCTGAGGTTTGGGGCCTCATCGCCACCGCGCTTTGGAGAAGCTTGCACCCACCTGTTGCTTACATGGTGCCTGGGGATAAAAAATGGGCACTCAGGTTACAAAGCTCAGACTGTGGCATGGGAGACCGGCT
This sequence comes from Manis pentadactyla, assembly GCF_030020395.1. Taxonomy (NCBI): domain Eukaryota; kingdom Metazoa; phylum Chordata; class Mammalia; order Pholidota; family Manidae; genus Manis; species Manis pentadactyla. Next base: position 49,038 of record NW_026644744.1, read on the forward strand.
TCCATAGCACCCAGACAACCTGGGCCCCTCTGCAGCAACCAGGAAGTAGCAGGAAAACGCCAGTTTTGAGAATTTCAAGGTAAATTCGTTGAATGCCGGAATTCTTCTGACAGCCGGCCTTCTTCAGCAAGGCTTCACTTGAATGGCAAAACAGGCGAGGGCGTGCCGCCGCTCAGCAAAAGAGAGTACTACACCGGATAAATCGCCCAGCCGCTCAGAGTGCAGCCACCCAAGACAGACACTGAAATCACACTGCAAGAAGAATTCTTTGTACGCGGGAATTTTTCTTACAGAAAGTCTTCCACAGCAAGGCCGCATGCGATTGGCCCCACAAGCGAAGCATCTGCTGCTCAGCTGAAGACAGCTCCACACAGCAGACTTCACTCAGGTGCTTAGAGTGCAGGCACACAGGACAGACACGGAAAACACATTGTGTGCTGTTTCAGCATCCAGTGCAACGATGTCAATGATTCCTTGAATGGAGCGTTCTGCGCTGCTTCCTTTCACCCACATAAGCTGAATCCAAAGCTGACTTGCCTCCACTACGTTTATTTCAGAGCATCTACTCTAACTTCCCTTGTGGCTAGTGGGAATGCCTATTCCAGGCCCACTTATGTCTTTGAGATAGAGGACGTATAGAGAATACAGCCTTTCACTACAACGTTTACTGGTTTCCATACCACATAGGAGCAAATTGCATGCAAGGCGAAAGCAACCTTGTGTTCTCTCAGGGAGGGTCTCCTCGGTGCACGGTGGAATGTTTCCTATTTCAAAGTCTGGCATAAGGCTCTCCTGCAGCGGTTTCGGACACTTTACAGCTAAGGCGTCATCATGGCATTGCTAGCAAAGGGATGACGTGGCCTTTTGCATCCTCTTCTTGCACCTACAGGAAACCAGGACCGCCCGCACGATTCCAAGTCTTTGGACGAAAGATCCAAGCATGAAAGGCCTTCTTCAGTGTGCTTGAATGCAGAGGTCTTAGGGCTGCCCTTAAGCATTTAGCTTTAGAAACACAGCAAAGGATGGTTTGTCCACGTAGATCATGAGAGTGGTGTGATGCACGTGGTCAGTTCAGGCTGATAGAGTTGTGGCCCAGAGAAACGCTTTGTTCTGATGAAAGGATGATCAGATGAAGGACTCCAACAGCCTCTTCCCTAAACGTTGTTGCAAGTCCTACTCTCAGCACACGTATGTTTCAGACTTAAGCTGCATTCCGAGAGGACACCATGCAAACATACGTTTGGGCATTCCATGGTGTATGAATTTGGAGAAAGCAACTGAAAGTGTTAGATAGTGAAGATTGAGCTCAGTGACCCCAGAAAAATTTCCATTGCACGGTTGAATTAAGCTGCCCTAGCCATCGGAGGAGCTTACTCGCCTGAGGCTCCTGGTCCTCCCTGCTTTTCACCTGTTGAACAGAACGCCCACCCGTCGTGCTTCCAATGCTGTGCAGAAAGCAGCTTTCTTTGCCTCTTCCCCTGAGGCTGGGCAGAAGGCCTCTTCACAGTATTCTCATATCTGGGAGTATAAGTATATACAAGAAGCTCTAATTTTCACAGCAGTGTTTGGCTGCCTTTCTGAATATGGCTGAGTAGGAAATCACATGATCTGAGACAGTCCCAGAGCCTTCTCTGCAGGACAACAGCTCTGAGGTTTGGGGCCTCATCGCCACCGCGCTTTGGAGAAGCTTGCACCCACCTGTTGCTTACATGGTGCCTGGGGATTAAAAAATGGGCACTCAGGTTACAAAGCTCAGACTGTGGCATGGGAGACAGGCTTCCATACTACCCAGACAACCTGGGCCCCTCTGCAGCAGCCAGGAAGTAGCAGGAAACCGCCAGTTTTGAGAATTTCAAGGTAAATTCGTTGAATGCCGGAATTCTTCTGACAGCCGGCCTTCTTCAGCAAGGCTTCACTTGAATGGCAAAACAAGCGAGGGCGTGCCGCCGCTCAGCAAATGAGAGTACTACACAGGATAAATCGCCCAGTCGCTCAGAGTGCAGCCACCTAAGACAGACACTGAAATCACACTGCAATAAGAATTCATTGTACGCGGGAATTTTTCTTACAGAAAGTCTTCCACAGCAAGGCCGCATGCGATTGGCCCCACAAGCGAAGCATCTGCTGCTCAGCTGAAGACAGCTCCACACAGCAGACTTCACTCAGGTGCTTAGAGTGCAGGCACACAGGACAGACACGGAAAAACACATGGAAAGCTGTTTCAGCATCTAGTGCAACGATGTCAATGATTCCTTGAATGGAGCGTTGTGCGCTGCTTCCTTTCACCCACATAAGCTGAATCCAAAGCTGACTTGCCTCCACTACGTTTATTTCAGAGCATCTACTCTAACTTCCCTTGTGGCTAGTGGGAATGCCTATTCCAGGCCCACTTATGTCTTTGAGATAGAGGACGTATAGAGAATACAGCCTTTCACTACAACGTTTACTGGTTTCCATACCACATAGGAGCAAATTGCATGCAAGGCGAAAGCAACCTTGTGTTCTCTCAGGGAGGGTCTCCTCAGTGCACGGTGGAATGTTTCCTATTTCAAAGTCTGGCATAAGGCTCTCCTGCAGCGGTTTCGGACACTTTACAGCTAAGGCGTCATCATGGCATTGCTAGCAAAGGGATGACGTGGCCTTTTGCATCCTCTTCTGGCACCTACAGGAAACCAGGTCCTCCCGCATGATTCCAAGTCTTTGGACGAAAGATCCAAGCATGAAAGGCCTTCTTCAGTGTGCTTGAATGCAGAGGTCTTAGGGCTGCCCTTAAGCATTTAGCTTTAGAAACACAGCAAAGGATGGTTTGTCCACGTAGATCATGAGAGTGGTGTGATGCACGTGGTCAGTTCAGGCTGATAGAGTTGTGGCCCAGAGAAACGCTTTGTTCTGATGAAAGGATGATCAGATGAAGGACTCCAACAGCCTCTTCCCTAAACGTTGTTGCAAGTCCTACTCTCAGCACACGTATGTTTCAGACTTAAGCTGCATTCCGAGAGGACACCATGCAAACATACGTTTGGGCATTCCACGGTGTATGAATTTGGAGAAAGCAACTGAAAGTGTTAGATAGTGAAGATAGAGCTCAGTGACCCCAGAAAAATTTCCATTGCACGGTTGAATTAAGCTGCCCTAGCCATCGGAGGAGCCTGAGGCTCCTGGTCCTCCCTGCTTTTCACCTGTTGAACAGAACGCCCACCCGTCGTGCTTCCAATGCTGTGCAGAAAGCAGCTTTCTTTGCCTCTTCCCCTGAGGCTGGGCAGAAGGCCTCTTCACAGTATTCTCATATCTGGGAGTATAAGTATATACAAGAAGCTCTAATTTTCACAGCAGTGTTTGGCTGCCTTTCTGAATATGGCTGAGTAGGAAATCACATGATCTGAGACAGTCCCAGAGCCTTCTCTGCAGGACAACAGCTCTGAGGTTTGGGGCCTCATCGCCACCGCGCTTTGGAGAAGCTTGCACCCACCTGTTGCTTACATGGTGCCTGGGGATAAAAAATGGGCACTCAGGTTACAAAGCTCAGACTGTGGCATGGGAGACCGGCTTCCATAGCACCCAGACAACCTGGGCCCCTCTGCAGCAACCAGGAAGTAGCAGGAAAACGCCAGTTTTGAGAATTTCAAGGTAAATTCGTTGAATGCCGGAATTCTTCTGACAGCCGGCCTTCTTCAGCAAGGCTTCACTTGAATGGCAAAACAGGCGAGGGCGTGCCGCCGCTCAGCAAAAGAGAGTACTACACCGGATAAATCGCCCAGCCGCTCAGAGTGCAGCCACCCAAGACAGACACTGAAATCACACTGCAAGAAGAATTCTTTGTACGCGGGAATTTTTCTTACAGAAAGTCTTCCACAGCAAGGCCGCATGCGATTGGCCCCACAAGCGAAGCATCTGCTGCTCAGCTGAAGACAGCTCCACACAGCAGACTTCACTCAGGTGCTTAGAGTGCAGGCACACAGGACAGACACGGAAAACACATTGTGTGCTGTTTCAGCATCCAGTGCAACGATGTCAATGATTCCTTGAATGGAGCGTTCTGCGCTGCTTCCTTTCACCCACATAAGCTGAATCCAAAGCTGACTTGCCTCCACTACGTTTATTTCAGAGCATCTACTCTAACTTCCCTTGTGGCTAGTGGGAATGCCTATTCCAGGCCCACTTATGTCTTTGAGATAGAGGACGTATAGAGAATACAGCCTTTCACTACAACGTTTACTGGTTTCCATACCACATAGGAGCAAATTGCATGCAAGGCGAAAGCAACCTTGTGTTCTCTCAGGGAGGGTCTCCTCGGTGCACGGTGGAATGTTTCCTATTTCAAAGTCTGGCATAAGGCTCTCCTGCAGCGGTTTCGGACACTTTACAGCTAAGGCGTCATCATGGCATTGCTAGCAAAGGGATGACGTGGCCTTTTGCATCCTCTTCTTGCACCTACAGGAAACCAGGACCGCCCGCACGATTCCAAGTCTTTGGACGAAAGATCCAAGCATGAAAGGCCTTCTTCAGTGTGCTTGAATGCAGAGGTCTTAGGGCTGCCCTTAAGCATTTAGCTTTAGAAACACAGCAAAGGATGGTTTGTCCACGTAGATCATGAGAGTGGTGTGATGCACGTGGTCAGTTCAGGCTGATAGAGTTGTGGCCCAGAGAAACGCTTTGTTCTGATGAAAGGATGATCAGATGAAGGACTCCAACAGCCTCTTCCCTAAACGTTGTTGCAAGTCCTACTCTCAGCACACGTATGTTTCAGACTTAAGCTGCATTCCGAGAGGACACCATGCAAACATACGTTTGGGCATTCCATGGTGTATGAATTTGGAGAAAGCAACTGAAAGTGTTAGATAGTGAAGATTGAGCTCAGTGACCCCAGAAAAATTTCCATTGCACGGTTGAATTAAGCTGCCCTAGCCATCGGAGGAGCTTACTCGCCTGAGGCTCCTGGTCCTCCCTGCTTTTCACCTGTTGAACAGAACGCCCACCCGTCGTGCTTCCAATGCTGTGCAGAAAGCAGCTTTCTTTGCCTCTTCCCCTGAGGCTGGGCAGAAGGCCTCTTCACAGTATTCTCATATCTGGGAGTATAAGTATATACAAGAAGCTCTAATTTTCACAGCAGTGTTTGGCTGCCTTTCTGAATATGGCTGAGTAGGAAATCACATGATCTGAGACAGTCCCAGAGCCTTCTCTGCAGGACAACAGCTCTGAGGTTTGGGGCCTCATCGCCACCGCGCTTTGGAGAAGCTTGCACCCACCTGTTGCTTACATGGTGCCTGGGGATTAAAAAATGGGCACTCAGGTTACAAAGCTCAGACTGTGGCATGGGAGACAGGCTTCCATACTACCCAGACAACCTGGGCCCCTCTGCAGCAGCCAGGAAGTAGCAGGAAACCGCCAGTTTTGAGAATTTCAAGGTAAATTCGTTGAATGCCGGAATTCTTCTGACAGCCGGCCTTCTTCAGCAAGGCTTCACTTGAATGGCAAAACAAGCGAGGGCGTGCCGCCGCTCAGCAAATGAGAGTACTACACAGGATAAATCGCCCAGTCGCTCAGAGTGCAGCCACCTAAGACAGACACTGAAATCACACTGCAATAAGAATTCATTGTACGCGGGAATTTTTCTTACAGAAAGTCTTCCACAGCAAGGCCGCATGCGATTGGCCCCACAAGCGAAGCATCTGCTGCTCAGCTGAAGACAGCTCCACACAGCAGACTTCACTCAGGTGCTTAGAGTGCAGGCACACAGGACAGACACGGAAAAACACATGGAAAGCTGTTTCAGCATCTAGTGCAACGATGTCAATGATTCCTTGAATGGAGCGTTGTGCGCTGCTTCCTTTCACCCACATAAGCTGAATCCAAAGCTGACTTGCCTCCACTACGTTTATTTCAGAGCATCTACTCTAACTTCCCTTGTGGCTAGTGGGAATGCCTATTCCAGGCCCACTTATGTCTTTGAGATAGAGGACGTATAGAGAATACAGCCTTTCACTACAACGTTTACTGGTTTCCATACCACATAGGAGCAAATTGCATGCAAGGCGAAAGCAACCTTGTGTTCTCTCAGGGAGGGTCTCCTCAGTGCACGGTGGAATGTTTCCTATTTCAAAGTCTGGCATAAGGCTCTCCTGCAGCGGTTTCGGACACTTTACAGCTAAGGCGTCATCATGGCATTGCTAGCAAAGGGATGACGTGGCCTTTTGCATCCTCTTCTGGCACCTACAGGAAACCAGGTCCTCCCGCATGATTCCAAGTCTTTGGACGAAAGATCCAAGCATGAAAGGCCTTCTTCAGTGTGCTTGAATGCAGAGGTCTTAGGGCTGCCCTTAAGCATTTAGCTTTAGAAACACAGCAAAGGATGGTTTGTCCACGTAGATCATGAGAGTGGTGTGATGCACGTGGTCAGTTCAGGCTGATAGAGTTGTGGCCCAGAGAAACGCTTTGTTCTGATGAAAGGATGATCAGATGAAGGACTCCAACAGCCTCTTCCCTAAACGTTGTTGCAAGTCCTACTCTCAGCACACGTATGTTTCAGACTTAAGCTGCATTCCGAGAGGACACCATGCAAACATACGTTTGGGCATTCCACGGTGTATGAATTTGGAGAAAGCAACTGAAAGTGTTAGATAGTGAAGATTGAGCTCAGTGACCCCAGAAAAATTTCCTTTGCACGGTTGAATTAAGCTGCCCTAGCCATCGGAGGAGCTTACTCGCCTGAGGCTCCTGGTCCTCCCTGCTTTTCACCTGTTGAACAGAACGCCCACCCGTCGTGCTTCCAATGCTGTGCAGAAAGCAGCTTTCTTTGCCTCTTCCCCTGAGGCTGGGCAGAAGGCCTCTTCACAGTATTCTCATATCTGGGAGTATAAGTATATACAAGAAGCTCTAATTTTCACAGCAGTGTTTGGCTGCCTTTCTGAATATGGCTGAGTAGGAAATCACATGATCTGAGACAGTCCCAGAGCCTTCTCTGCAGGACAACAGCTCTGAGGTTTGGGGCCTCATCGCCACCGCGCTTTGGAGAAGCTTGCACCCACCTGTTGCTTACATGGTGCCTGGGGATTAAAAAATGGGCACTCACGTTACAAAGCTCAGACTGTGGCATGGGAGACCGGCTTCCATACCACCCAGACAACCTGGGCCCCTCTGCAGCAGCCGGGAAGTAGCAGGAAAACGCCACTTTTGAGAATTTCAAGGTAAATTCGTTGAATGCCGGAATTCTTCTGACAGCCGGCCTTCTTCAGCAAGGCTTCACTTGAATGGCTAAACAAGCGAGGTCGTGCCACCGCTCAGCAAAAGAGAGTACTACACAGGATAAATCGCCCAGTCGCTCAGAGTGCAGCCACCCAAGACAGACACTGAAATCACACTGCAAGAAGAATTCATTGTACGCGGGAATTTTTCTTACAGAAAGTCTTCCACAGCAAGGCCGCATGCGATTGGCCCCACAAGCGAAGCATCTGCTGCTCAGCTGAAGACAGCTCCACACAGCAGACTTCACTCAGGTGCTTAGAGTGCAGGCACACAGGACAGACACGGAAAAACACATGGAAAGCTGTTTCAGCATCTAGTGCAACGATGTCAATGATTCCTTGAATGGAGCATTCTGCGCTGCTTCCTTTCACCCACATAAGCTGAATCCAAAGCTGACTTGCCTCCACTACGTTTATTTCAGAGCATCTACTCTAACTTCCCTTGTGGCTAGTGGGAATGCCTATTCCAGGCCCACTTATGTCTTTGAGATAGAGGACGTATAGAGAATACAGCCTTTCACTACAACGTTTACTGGTTTCCATACCACATAGGAGCAAATTGCATGCAAGGCGAAAGCAACCTTGTGTTCTCTCAGGGAGGGTCTCCTCAGTGCACGGTGGAATGTTTCCTATTTCAAAGTCTGGCATAACGCTCTCCTGCAGCGGTTTCGGACACTTTACAGCTAAGGCGTCATCATGGCATTGCTAGCAAAGGGATGACGTGGCCTTTTGCATCCTCTTCTTGCACCTACAGGAAACCAGGACCGCCCGCACGATTCCAAGTCTTTGGACGAAAGATCCAAGCATGAAAGGCCTTCTTCAGTGTGCTTGAATGCAGAGGTCTTAGGGCTGCCCTTAAGCATTTAGCTTTAGAAACACAGCAAAGGATGGTTTCTCCATGTAGATCATGAGAGTGGTGTGATGCACGTGGTCAGTTCAGGCTGATAGAGTTGTGGCCCAGAGAAACGCTTTGTTCTGATGAAAGGATGATCAGATGAAGGACTCCAACAGCCTCTTCCCTAAACGTTGTTGCAAGTCCTACTCTCAGCACACGTATGTTTCAGACTTAAGCTGCATTCCGAGAGGACACCATGCAAACATACGTTTGGGCATTCCACGGTGTATGAATTTGGAGAAAGCAACTGAAAGTGTTAGATAGTGAAGATTGAGCTCAGTGACCCCAGAAAAATTTCCATTGCACGGTTGAATTAAGCTGCCCTAGCCATCGGAGGAGCTTACTCGCCTGAGGCTCCTGGTCCTCCCTGCTTTTCACCTGTTGAACAGAACGCCACCGTCGTGCTTCCAATGCTGTGCATAAAGCAGCTTTCTTTGCCTCTTCCCCTGAGGCTGGGCAGAAGGCCTCTTCACAGTATTCTCATATCTGGGAGTATAAGTATATACAAGAAGCTCTAATTTTCACAGCAGTGTTTGGCTGCCTTTCTGAATATGGCTGAGTAGGAAATCACATGATCTGAGACAGTCCCAGAGCCTTCTCTGCAGGACAACAGCTCTGAGGTTTGGGGCCTCATCGCCACCGCGCTTTGGAGAAGCTTGCACCCACCTGTTGCTTACATGGTGCCTGGGGATTAAAAAATGGGCACTCACGTTACAAAGCTCAGACTGTGGCATGGGAGACCGTCTTCCATAGCACCCAGACAACATGGGCCCCTCTGCAGCAACCAGGAAGTAGCAGGAAAACGCCACTTTTGAGAATTTCAAGGTAAATTCGTTGAATGCCGGAATTCTTCTGACAGCCGGCCTTCTTCAGCAAGGCTTCACTTGAATGGCAAAACAAGCGAGGGCGTGCCGCCGCTCAGCAAAAGAGAGTACTACACCGGATAAATCGCCCAGTCGCTCAGAGTGCAGCCACCCAAGACAGACACTGAAATCACACTGCAAGAAGAATTCATTGTACGCGGGAATTTTTCTTACAGAAAGTCTTCCACAGCAAGGCCGCATGCGATTGGCCCCACAAGCGAAGCATCTGCTGCTCAGCTGAAGACAGCTCCACACAGCAGACTTCACTCAGGTGCTTAGAGTGCAGGCACACAGGACAGACACGGAAAACACATTGAAAGCTGTTTCAGCATCTAGTGCAACGATGTCAATGATTCCTTGAATGGAGCATTCTGCGCTGCTTCCTTTCACCCACATAAGCTGAATCCAAAGCTGACTTGCCTCCACTACGTTTATTTCAGAGCATCTACTCTAACTTCCCTTGTGGCTAGTGGGAATGCCTATTCCAGGCCCACTTATGTCTTTGAGATAGAGGACGTATAGAGAATACAGCCTTTCACTACAACGTTTACTGGTTTCCATACCACATAGGAGCAAATTGCATGCAAGGCGAAAGCAACCTTGTGTTCTCTCAGGGAGGGTCTCCTCGGTGCACGGTGGAATGTTTCCTATTTCAAAGTCTGGCATAAGGCTCTCCTGCAGCGGTTTCGGACACTTTACAGCTAAGGCGTCATCATGGCATTGCTAGCAAAGGGATGACGTGGCCTTTTGCATCCTCTTCTGGCACCTACAGGAAACCAGGACCTCCAGCACGATTCCAAGTCTTTGGACGAAAGATCCAAGCATGAAAGGCCTTCTTCAGTGTGCTTGAATGCAGAGGTCTTAGGGCTGCCCTTAAGCATTTAGCTTTAGAAACACAGCAAAGGATGGTTTGTCCACATAGATCATGTGAGTGGTGTGATGCACGTGGTCAGTTCAGGCTGATAGAGTTGTGGCCCAGAGAAACGCTTTGTTCTGATGAAAGGATGATCAGATGAAGGACTCCAACAGCCTCTTCCCTAAACGTTGTTGCAAGTCCTACTCTCAGCACACGTATGTTTCAGACTTAAGCTGGATTCTGAGAGGACACCATGCAAACATACGTTTGGGCATTCCACGGTGTATGAATTTGGAGAAAGCAACTGAAAGTGTTAGATAGTGAAGATTGATCTCAGTGACCCCAGAAAAATTTCCATTGCACGGTTGAATTAAGCTGCCCTAGCCATCGGAGGAGCTTACTCGCCTGAGGCTCCTGGTCCTCCCTGCTTTTCACCTGTTGAACAGAACGCCCACCCGTCGTGCTTCCAATGCTGTGCAGAAAGCAGCTTTCTTTGCCTCTTCCCCTCAGGCTGGGCAGAAGGCCTCTTCACAGTATTCTCATATCTGGGAGTATAAGTATATACAAGAAGCTCTAATTTTCACAGCAGTGTTTGGCTGCCTTTCTGAATATGGCTGAGTAGGAAATCACATGATCTGAGACAGTCCCAGAGCCTTCTCTGCAGGACAACAGCTCTGAGGTTTGGGGCCTCATCACCACCGCGCTTTGGAGAAGCTTGCACCCACCTGTTGCTTACATGGTGCCTGGGGATTAAAAAATGGGCACTCAGGTTACAAAGCTCAGACTGTGGCATGGGAGACCGGCTTCCATAGCACCCAGACAACCTGGGCCCCTCTGCAGCAACCAGGAAGTAGGAGGAAAACGCCAGTTTTGAGAATTTCAAGGTAAATTCGTTGAATGCCGGAATTCTTCTGACAGCCGGCCTTCTTCAGCAAGGCTTCACTTGAATGGCAAAACAAGCGAGGGCGTGCCGCCGCTCAGCAAAAGAGAGTACTACACCGGATAAATCGCCCAGTCGCTCAGAGTGCAGCCACCCAAGACAGACACTGAAATCACACTGCAAGAAGAATTCGTTGTACGCGGGAATTTTTCTTTCAGAAAGTCTTCCACAGCAAGGCCGCATGCGATTGGCCCCACAAGCGAAGCATCTGCTGCTCAGCTGAAGACAGCTCCACACAGCAGACTTCACTCAGGTACTTAGAGTGCAGGCACACAGGACAGACACGGAAAACACATTGAAAGCTGTTTCAGCATCTAGTGCAACGATGTCAATGATTCCTTGAATGGAGCATTCTGCGCTGCTTCCTTTCACCCACATAAGCTGAATCCAAAGCTGACTTGCCTCCACTACGTTTATTTCAGAGCATCTACTCTAACTTCCCTTGTGGCTAGTGGGAATGCCTATTCCAGGCCCACTTATGTCTTTGAGATAGAGGACGTATAGAGAATACAGCCTTTCACTACAACGTTTACTGGTTTCCATACCACATAGGAGCAAATTGCATGCAAGGCGAAAGCAACCTTGTGTTCTCTCAGGGAGGGTCTCCTCGGTGCACGGTGGAATGTTTCCTATTTCAAAGTCTGGCATAAGGCTCTCCTGCAGCGGTTTCGGACACTTTACAACTAAGGCGTCATCATGGCATTGCTAGCAAAGGGATGACGTGGCCTTTTGCATCCTCTTCTGGCACCTACAGGAAACCAGGACCTCCAGCACGATTCCAAGTCTTTGGACGAAAGATCCAAGCATGAAAGGCCTTCTTCAGTGTGCTTGAATGCAGAGGTCTTAGGGCTGCCCTTAAGCATTTAGCTTTAGAAACACAGCAAAGGATGGTTTGTCCACATAGATCATGTGAGTGGTGTGATGCACGTGGTCAGTTCAGGCTGATAGAGTTGTGGCCCAGAGAAACGCTTTGTTCTGATGAAAGGATGATCAGATGAAGGACTCCAACAGCCTCTTCCCTAAACGTTGTTGCAAGTCCTACTCTCAGCACACGTATGTTTCAGACTTAAGCTGGATTCTGAGAGGACACCATGCAAACATACGTTTGGGCATTCCACGGTGTATGAATTTGGAGAAAGCAACTGAAAGTGTTAGATAGTGAAGATTGATCTCAGTGACCCCAGAAAAATTTCCATTGCACGGTTGAATTAAGCTGCCCTAGCCATCGGAGGAGCTTACTCGCCTGAGGCTCCTGGTCCTCCCTGCTTTTCACCTGTTGAACAGAACGCCCACCCGTCGTGCTTCCAATGCTGTGCAGAAAGCAGCTTTCTTTGCCTCTTCCCCTGAGGCTGGGCAGAAGGCCTCTTCACAGTATTCTCATATCTGGGAGTATAAGTATATACAAGAAGCTCTAATTTTCACAGCAGTGTTTGGCTGCCTTTCTGAATATGGCTGAGTAGGAAATCACATGATCTGAGACAGTCCCAGAGCCTTCTCTGCAGGACAACAGCTCTGAGGTTTGGGGCCTCATCACCACCGCGCTTTGGAGAAGCTTGCACCCACCTGTTGCTTACATGGTGCCTGGGGATTAAAAAATGGGCACTCAGGTTACAAAGCTCAGACTGTGGCATGGGAGACCGGCTTCCATAGCACCCAGACAACCTGGGCCCCTCTGCAGCAACCAGGAAGTAGGAGGAAAACGCCAGTTTTGAGAATTTCAAGGTAAATTCGTTGAATGCCGGAATTCTTCTGACAGCCGGCCTTCTTCAGCAAGGCTTCACTTGAATGGCAAAACAAGCGAGGGCGTGCCGCCGCTCAGCAAAAGAGAGTACTACACCGGATAAATCGCCCAGTCGCTCAGAGTGCAGCCACCCAAGACAGACACTGAAATCACACTGCAAGAAGAATTCGTTGTACGCGGGAATTTTTCTTTCAGAAAGTCTTCCACAGCAAGGCCGCATGCGATTGGCCCCACAAGCGAAGCATCTGCTGCTCAGCTGAAGACAGCTCCACACAGCAGACTTCTCTCAGGTACTTAGAGTGCAGGCACACAGGACAGACACGGAAAACACATTGAAAGCTGTTTCAGCATCTAGTGCAACGATGTCAATGATTCCTTGAATGGAGCATTCTGCGCTGCTTCCTTTCACCCACATAAGCTGAATCCAAAGCTGACTTGCCTCCACTACGTTTATTTCAGAGCATCTACTCTAACTTCCCTTGTGGCTAGTGGGAATGCCTATTCCAGGCCCACTTATGTCTTTGAGATAGAGGACGTATAGAGAATACAGCCTTTCACTACAACGTTTACTGGTTTCCATACCACATAGGAGCAAATTGCATGCAAGGCGAAAGCAACCTTGTGTTCTCTCAGGGAGGGTCTCCTCGGTGCACGGTGGAATGTTTCCTATTTCAAAGTCTGGCATAAGGCTCTCCTGCAGCGGTTTCGGACACTTTACAACTAAGGCGTCATCATGGCATTGCTAGCAAAGGGATGACGTGGCCTTTTGCATCCTCTTCTGGCACCTACAGGAAACCAGGTCCTCCCGCATGATTCCAAGTCTTTGGACGAAAGATCCAAGCATGAAAGGCCTTCTTCAGTGTGCTTGAATGCAGAGGTCTTAGGGCTGCCCTTAAGCATTTAGCTTTAGAAACACAGCAAAGGATGGTTTCTCCACGTAGATCATGAGAGTGGTGTGATGCACGTGGTCAGTTCAGGCTGATAGAGTTGTGGCCCAGAGAAACGCTTTGTTCTGATGAAAGGATGATCAGATGAAGGACTCCAACAGCCTCTTCCCTAAACGTTGTTGCAAGTCCTACTCTCAGCACACGTATGTTTCAGACTTAAGCTGCATTCCGAGAGGACACCATGCAAACATACGTTTGGGCATTCCACGGTGTATGAATTTGGAGAAAGCAACTGAAAGTGTTAGATAGTGAAGATTGAGCTCAGTGACCCCAGAAAAATTTCCATTGCACGGTTGAATTAAGCTGCCCTAGCCATCGGAGGAGCTTACTCGCCTGAGGCTCCTGGTCCTCCCTGCTTTTCACCTGTTGAACAGAACGCCCACCCGTCGTGCTTCCAATGCTGTGCAGAAAGCAGCTTTCTTTGCCTCTTCCCCTGAGGCTGGGCAGAAGGCCTCTTCACAGTATTCTCATATCTGGGAGTATAAGTATATACAAGAAGCTCTAATTTTCACAGCAGTGTTTGGCTGCCTTTCTGAATATGGCTGAGTAGGAAATCACATGATCTGAGACAGTCCCAGAGCCTTCTCTGCAGGACAACAGCTCTGAGGTTTGGGGCCTCATCGCCACCGCGCTTTGGAGAAGCTTGCACCCACCTGTTGCTTACATGGTGCCTGGGGATTAAAAAATGGGCACTCACGTTACAAAGCTCAGACTGTGGCATGGGAGACCGGCTTCCATAGCACCCAGACAACCTGGGCCCCTCTGCAGCAGCCGGGAAGTAGCAGGAAAACGCCACTTTTGAGAATTTCAAGGTAAATTCGTTGAATGCCTGAATTCTTCTGACAGCCGGCCTTCTTCAGCAAGGCTTCACTTGAATGGCAAAACAAGCGAGGGCGTGCCGCCGCTCAGCAAAAGAGAGTACTACACCGGATAAATCGCCCAGTCGCTCAGAGTGCAGCCACCCAAGACAGACACTGAAATCACACTGCAAGAAGAATACGTTGTACGTGGGAATTTTTCTTACAGAAAGTCTTCCACAGCAAGGCCGCATGCGATTGGCCCCACAAGCGAAGCATCTGCTGCTCAGCTGAAGACAGCTCCACACAGCAGACTTCACTCAGGTGCTTAGAGTGCATGCACACAGGACAGACACGGAAAACACATTGAAAGCTGTTTCAGCATCTAGTGCAACGATGTCAATGATTCCTTGAATGGAGCATTCTGCGCTGCTTCCTTTCACCCACATAAGCTGAATCCAAAGCTGACTTGCCTCCACTACGTTTATTTCAGAGCATCTACTCTAACTTCCCTTGTGGCTAGTGGGAATGCCTATTCCAGGCCCACTTATGTCTTTGAGATAGAGGACGTATAGAGAATACAGCCTTTCACTACAACGTTTACTGGTTTCCATACCACATAGGAGCAAATTGCATGCAAGGCGAAAGCAACCTTGTGTTCTCTCAGGGAGGGTCTCCTCGGTGCACGGTGGAATGTTTCCTATTTCAAAGTCTGGCATAAGGCTCTCCTGCAGCGGTTTCGGACACTTTACAGCTAAGGCGTCATCATGGCATTGCTAGCAAAGGGATGACGTGGCCTTTTGCATCCTCTTCTGGCACCTACAGGAAACCAGGTCCTCCCGCATGATTCCAAGTCTTTGGACGAAAGATCCAAGCATGAAAGGCCTTCTTCAGTGTGCTTGAATGCAGAGGTCTTAGGGCTGCCCTTAAGCATTTAGCTTTAGAAACACAGCAAAGGATGGTTTCTCCACGTAGATCATGAGAGTGGTGTGATGCACGTGGTCAGTTCAGGCTGATAGAGTTGTGGCCCAGAGAAACGCTTTGTTCTGATGAAAGGATGACCAGATGAAGGACTCCAACAGCCTCTTCCCTAAACGTTGTTGCAAGTCCTACTCTCAGCACACGTATGTTTCAGACTTAAGCTGCATTCCGAGAGGACACCATGCAAACATACGTTTGGGCATTCCACGGTGTATGAATTTGGAGAAAGCAACTGAAAATGTTAGATAGTGAAGATTGAGCTCAGTGACCCCAGAAAAATTTCCATTGCACGGTTGAATTAAGCTGCCCTAGCCATCGGAGGAGCTTACTCGCCTGAGGCTCCTGGTCCTCCCTGCTTTTCACCTGTTGAACAGAACGCCCACCCGTCGTGCTTCCAATGCTGTGCAGAAAGCAGCTTTCTTTGCCTCTTCCCCTGAGGCTGGGCAGAAGGCCTCTTCACAGTATTCTCATATCTGGGAGTATAAGTATATACAAGAAGCTCTAATTTTCACAGCAGTGTTTGGCTGCCTTTCTGAATATGGCTGAGTAGGTAATCACATGATCTGAGACAGTCCCAGAGCCTTCTCTGCAGGACAACAGCTCTGAGGTTTGGGGCCTCATCGCCACCGCGCTTTGGAGAAGCTTGCACCCACCTGTTGCTTACATGGTGCCTGGGGATTAAAAAATGGGCACTCACGTTACAAAGCTCAGACTGTGGCATGGGAGACCGTCTTCCATAGCACCCAGACAACATGGGCCCCTCTGCAGCAACCAGGAAGTAGCAGGAAAACGCCACTTTTGAGAATTTCAAGGTAAATTCGTTGAATGCCGGAATTCTTCTGACAGCCGGCCTTCTTCAGCAAGGCTTCACTTGAATGGCAAAACAAGCGAGGGCGTGCCGCCGCTCAGCAAAAGAGAGTACTACACCGGATAAATCGCCCAGTCGCTCAGAGTGCAGCCACCCAAGACAGACACTGAAATCACACTGCAAGAAGAATTCATTGTACGCGGGAATTTTTCTTACAGAAAGTCTTCCACAGCAAGGCCGCATGCGATTGGCCCCACAAGCGAAGCATCTGCTGCTCAGCTGAAGACAGCTCCACACAGCAGACTTCACTCAGGTGCTTAGAGTGCAGGCACACAGGACAGACACGGAAAACACATTGAAAGCTGTTTCAGCATCTAGTGCAACGATGTCAATGATTCCTTGAATGGAGCATTCTGCGCTGCTTCCTTTCACCCACATAAGCTGAATCCAAAGCTGACTTGCCTCCACTACGTTTATTTCAGAGCATCTACTCTAACTTCCCTTGTGGCTAGTGGGAATGCCTATTCCAGGCCCACTTATGTCTTTGAGATAGAGGACGTATAGAGAATACAGCCTTTCACTACAACGTTTACTGGTTTCCATACCACATAGGAGCAAATTGCATGCAAGGCGAAAGCAACCTTGTGTTCTCTCAGGGAGGGTCTCCTCGGTGCACGGTGGAATGTTTCCTATTTCAAAGTCTGGCATAAGGCTCTCCTGCAGCGGTTTCGGACACTTTACAGCTAAGGCGTCATCATGGCATTGCTAGCAAAGGGATGACGTGGCCTTTTGCATCCTCTTCTGGCACCTACAGGAAACCAGGTCCTCCCGCATGATTCCAAGTCTTTGGACGAAAGATCCAAGCATGAAAGGCCTTCTTCAGTGTGCTTGAATGCAGAGGTCTTAGGGCTGCCCTTAAGCATTTAGCTTTAGAAACACAGCAAAGGATGGTTTCTCCACGTAGATCATGAGAGTGGTGTGATGCACGTGGTCAGTTCAGGCTGATAGAGTTGTGGCCCAGAGAAACGCTTTGTTCTGATGAAAGGATGATCAGATGAAGGACTCCAACAGCCTCTTCCCTAAACGTTGTTGCAAGTCCTACTCTCAGCACACGTATGTTTCAGACTTAAGCTGCATTCCGAGAGGACACCATGCAAACATACGTTTGGGCATTCCATGGTGTATGAATTTGGAGAAAGCAACTGAAAGTGTTAGATAGTGAAGATTGAGCTCAGTGACCCCAGAAAAATTTCCATTGCACGGTTGAATTAAGCTGCCCTAGCCATCGGAGGAGCTTACTCGCCTGAGGCTCCTGGTCCTCCCTGCTTTTCACCTGTTGAACAGAACGCCCACCCGTCGTGCTTCCAATGCTGTGCAGAAAGCAGCTTTCTTTGCCTCTTCCCCTGAGGCTGGGCAGAAGGCCTCTTCACAGTATTCTCATATCTGGGAGTATAAGTATATACAAGAAGCTCTAATTTTCACAGCAGTGTTTGGCTGCCTTTCTGAATATGGCTGAGTAGGAAATCACATGATCTGAGACAGTCCCAGAGCCTTCTCTGCAGGACAACAGCTCTGAGGTTTGGGGCCTCATCGCCACCGCGCTTTGGAGAAGCTTGCACCCACCTGTTGCTTACATGGTGCCTGGGGATTAAAAAATGGGCACTCACGTTACAAAGCTCAGACTGTGGCATGGGAGACCGGCTTCCATAGCACCCAGACAACCTGGGCCCCTCTGCAGCAGCCGGGAAGTAGCAGGAAAACGCCACTTTTGAGAATTTCAAGGTAAATTCGTTGAATGCCTGAATTCTTCTGACAGCCGGCCTTCTTCAGCAAGGCTTCACTTGAATGGCAAAACAAGCGAGGGCGTGCCGCCGCTCAGCAAAAGAGAGTACTACACCGGATAAATCGCCCAGTCGCTCAGAGTGCAGCCACCCAAGACAGACACTGAAATCACACTGCAAGAAGAATTCGTTGTACGCGGGAATTTTTCTTACAGAAAGTCTTCCACAGCAAGGCCGCATGCGATTGGCCCCACAAGCGAAGCATCTGCTGCTCAGCTGAAGACAGCTCCACACAGCAGACTTCACTCAGGTGCTTAGAGTGCATGCACACAGGACAGACACGGAAAACACATTGAAAGCTGTTTCAGCATCTAGTGCAACGATGTCAATGATTCCTTGAATGGAGCATTCTGCGCTGCTTCCTTTCACCCACATAAGCTGAATCCAAAGCTGACTTGCCTCCACTACGTTTATTTCAGAGCATCTACTCTAACTTCCCTTGTGGCTAGTGGGAATGCCTATTCCAGGCCCACTTATGTCTTTGAGATAGAGGACGTATAGAGAATACAGCCTTTCACTACAACGTTTACTGGTTTCCATACCACATAGGAGCAAATTGCATGCAAGGCGAAAGCAACCTTGTGTTCTCTCAGGGAGGGTCTCCTCGGTGCACGGTGGAATGTTTCCTATTTCAAAGTCTGGCATAAGGCTCTCCTGCAGCGGTTTCGGACACTTTACAGCTAAGGCGTCATCATGGCATTGCTAGCAAAGGGATGACGTGGCCTTTTGCATCCTCTTCTGGCACCTACAGGAAACCAGGTCCTCCCGCATGATTCCAAGTCTTTGGACGAAAGATCCAAGCATGAAAGGCCTTCTTCAGTGTGCTTGAATGCAGAGATCTTAGGGCTGCCCTTAAGCATTTAGCTTTAGAAACACAGCAAAGGATGGTTTCTCCACGTAGATCATGAGAGTGGTGTGATGCACGTGGTCAGTTCAGGCTGATAGAGTTGTGGCCCAGAGAAACGCTTTGTTCTGATGAAAGGATGACCAGATGAAGGACTCCAACAGCCTCTTCCCTAAACGTTGTTGCAAGTCCTACTCTCAGCACACGTATGTTTCAGACTTAAGCTGCATTCCGAGAGGACACCATGCAAACATACGTTTGGGCATTCCACGGTGTATGAATTTGGAGAAAGCAACTGAAAATGTTAGATAGTGAAGATTGAGCTCAGTGACCCCAGAAAAATTTCCATTGCACGGTTGAATTAAGCTGCCCTAGCCATCGGAGGAGCTTACTCGCCTGAGGCTCCTGGTCCTCCCTGCTTTTCACCTGTTGAACAGAACGCCCACCCGTCGTGCTTCCAATGCTGTGCAGAAAGCAGCTTTCTTTGCCTCTTCCCCTGAGGCTGGGCAGAAGGCCTCTTCACAGTATTCTCATATCTGGGAGTATAAGTATATACAAGAAGCTCTAATTTTCACAGCAGTGTTTGGCTGCCTTTCTGAATATGGCTGAGTAGGAAATCACATGATCTGAGACAGTCCCAGAGCCTTCTCTGCAGGACAACAGCTCTGAGGTTTGGGGCCTCATCGCCACCGCGCTTTGGAGAAGCTTGCACCCACCTGTTGCTTACATGGTGCCTGGGGATTAAAAAATGGGCACTCACGTTACAAAGCTCAGACTGTGGCATGGGAGACCGGCTTCCATACCACCCAGACAACCTGGGCCCCTCTGCAGCAGCCGGGAAGTAGCAGGAAAACGCCACTTTTGAGAATTTCAAGGTAAATTCGTTGAATGCCGGAATTCTTCTGACAGCCGGCTTTCTTCAGCAAGGCTTCACTTGAATGGCAAAACAAGCGAGGGCGTGCCGCCGCTCAGCAAAAGAGAGTACTACACCGGATAAATCGCCCAGTCGCTCAGAGTGCAGCCACCCAAGACAGACACTGAAATCACACTGCAAGAAGAATTCGTTGTACGCGGGAATTTTTCTTACAGAAAGTCTTCCACAGCAAGGCCGCATGCGATTGGCCCCACAAGCGAAGCATCTGCTGCTCAGCTGAAGACAGCTCCACACAGCAGACTTCACTCAGGTGCTTAGAGTGCAGGCACACAGGACAGACACGGAAAACACATTGAAAGCTGTTTCAGCATCTAGTGCAACGATGTCAATGATTCCTTGAATGGAGCATTCTGCGCTGCTTCCTTTCACCCACATAAGCTGAATCCAAAGCTGACTTGCCTCCACTACGTTTATTTCAGAGCATCTACTCTAACTTCCCTTGTGGCTAGTGGGAATGCCTATTCCAGGCCCACTTATGTCTTTGAGATAGAGGACGTATAGAGAATACAGCCTTTCACTACAACGTTTACTGGTTTCCATACCACATAGGAGCAAATTGCATGCAAGGCGAAAGCAACCTTGTGTTCTCTCAGGGAGGGTCTCCTCGGTGCACGGTGGAATGTTTCCTATTTCAAAGTCTGGCATAAGGCTCTCCTGCAGCGGTTTCGGACACTTTACAGCTAAGGCGTCATCATGGCATTGCTAGCAAAGGGATGACGTGGCCTTTTGCATCCTCTTCTGGCACCTACAGGAAACCAGGTCCTCCCGCATGATTCCAAGTCTTTGGACGAAAGATCCAAGCATGAAAGGCCTTCTTCAGTGTGCTTGAATGCAGAGATCTTAGGGCTGCCCTTAAGCATTTAGCTTTAGAAACACAGCAAAGGATGGTTTCTCCACGTAGATCATGAGAGTGGTGTGATGCACGTGGTCAGTTCAGGCTGATAGAGTTGTGGCCTAGAGGAACGCTTTGTTCTGATGAAAGGATGACCAGATGAAGGACTCCAACAGCCTCTTCCCTAAACGTTGTTGCAAGTCCTACTCTCAGCACACGTATGTTTCAGACTTAAGCTGCATTCCGAGAGGACACCATGCAAACATACGTTTGGGCATTCCACGGTGTATGAATTTGGAGAAAGCAACTGAAAGTGTTAGTGAAGATTGAGCTCAGTGACCATAGAAAAATTTCCATTGCACGGTTGAATTAAGCTGCCCTAGCCATCGGAGGAGCTTACTCGCCTGAGGCTCCTGGTCCTCCCTGCTTTTCACCTGTTGAACAGAACGCCCACCCGTCGTGCTTCCAATGCTGTGCAGAAAGCAGCTTTCTTTGCCTCTTCCCCTGAGGCTGGGCAGAAGGCCTCTTCACAGTATTCTCATATCTGGGAGTATAAGTATATACAAGAAGCTCTAATTTTCACAGCAGTGTTTGGCTGCCTTTCTGAATATGGCTGAGTAGGAAATCACATGATCTGAGACAGTCCCAGAGCCTTCTCCGCAGGACAACAGCTCTGAGGTTTGGGGCCTCATCACCACCGCGCTTTGGAGAAGCTTGCACACACCTGTTGCTTACATGGTGCCTGGGGATTAAAAAATGGGCACTCAGGTTACAAAGCTCAGACTGTGGCATGGGAGACCGGCTTCCATAGCACCCAGACAACCTGGGCCCCTCTGCAGCAGCCAGGAAGTAGCAGGAAATCGCCACTTTTGAGAATTTCAAGGTAAATTCGTTGAATGCCTGAATTCTTCTGACAGCCGGCCTTCTTCAGCAAGGCTTCACTTGAATGGCAAAACAGGCGAGGGCGTGCCGCCGCTCAGCAAAAGAGAGTACTACACCGGATAAATCGCCCAGTCGCTCAGAGTGCAGCCACCCAAGACAGACACTGAAATCACACTGCAAGAAGAATTCTTTGTACGCGGGAATTTTTCTTACAGAAAGTCTTCCACAGCAAGGCCGCATGCGATTGGCCCCACAAGCGAAGCATCTGCTGCTCAGCTGAAGACAGCTCCACACAGCAGACTTCACTCAGGTGCTTAGAGTGCAGGCACACAGGACAGACACGGAAAACACATTGTGTGCTGTTTCAGCATCCAGTGCAACGATGTCAATGATTCCTTGAATGGAGCGTTCTGCGCTGCTTCCTTTCACCCACATAAGCTGAATCCAAAGCTGACTTGCCTCCACTACGTTTATTTCAGAGCATCTACTCTAACTTCCCTTGTGGCTAGTGGGAATGCCTATTCCAGGCCCACTTATGTCTTTGAGATAGAGGACGTATAGAGAATACAGCCTTTCACTACAACGTTTACTGGTTTCCATACCACATAGGAGCAAATTGCATGCAAGGCGAAAGCAACCTTGTGTTCTCTCAGGGAGGGTCTCCTCGGTGCACGGTGGAATGTTTCCTATTTCAAAGTCTGGCATAAGGCTCTCCTGCAGCGGTTTCGGACACTTTACAGCTAAGGCGTCATCATGGCATTGCTAGCAAAGGGATGACGTGGCCTTTTGCATCCTCTTCTTGCACCTACAGGAAACCAGGACCGCCCGCACGATTCCAAGTCTTTGGACGAAAGATCCAAGCATGAAAGGCCTTCTTCAGTGTGCTTGAATGCAGAGGTCTTAGGGCTGCCCTTAAGCATTTAGCTTTAGAAACACAGCAAAGGATGGTTTGTCCACGTAGATCATGAGAGTGGTGTGATGCACGTGGTCAGTTCAGGCTGATAGAGTTGTGGCCCAGAGAAACGCTTTGTTCTGATGAAAGGATGATCAGATGAAGGACTCCAACAGCCTCTTCCCTAAACGTTGTTGCAAGTCCTACTCTCAGCACACGTATGTTTCAGACTTAAGCTGCATTCCGAGAGGACACCATGCAAACATACGTTTGGGCATTCCATGGTGTATGAATTTGGAGAAAGCAACTGAAAGTGTTAGATAGTGAAGATTGAGCTCAGTGACCCCAGAAAAATTTCCATTGCACGGTTGAATTAAGCTGCCCTAGCCATCGGAGGAGCTTACTCGCCTGAGGCTCCTGGTCCTCCCTGCTTTTCACCTGTTGAACAGAACGCCCACCCGTCGTGCTTCCAATGCTGTGCAGAAAGCAGCTTTCTTTGCCTCTTCCCCTGAGGCTGGGCAGAAGGCCTCTTCACAGTATTCTCATATCTGGGAGTATAAGTATATACAAGAAGCTCTAATTTTCACAGCAGTGTTTGGCTGCCTTTCTGAATATGGCTGAGTAGGAAATCACATGATCTGAGACAGTCCCAGAGCCTTCTCTGCAGGACAACAGCTCTGAGGTTTGGGGCCTCATCGCCACCGCGCTTTGGAGAAGCTTGCACCCACCTGTTGCTTACATGGTGCCTGGGGATTAAAAAATGGGCACTCAGGTTACAAAGCTCAGACTGTGGCATGGGAGACAGGCTTCCATACTACCCAGACAACCTGGGCCCCTCTGCAGCAGCCAGGAAGTAGCAGGAAACCGCCAGTTTTGAGAATTTCAAGGTAAATTCGTTGAATGCCGGAATTCTTCTGACAGCCGGCCTTCTTCAGCAAGGCTTCACTTGAATGGCAAAACAAGCGAGGGCGTGCCGCCGCTCAGCAAATGAGAGTACTACACAGGATAAATCGCCCAGTCGCTCAGAGTGCAGCCACCTAAGACAGACACTGAAATCACACTGCAATAAGAATTCATTGTACGCGGGAATTTTTCTTACAGAAAGTCTTCCACAGCAAGGCCGCATGCGATTGGCCCCACAAGCGAAGCATCTGCTGCTCAGCTGAAGACAGCTCCACACAGCAGACTTCACTCAGGTGCTTAGAGTGCAGGCACACAGGACAGACACGGAAAAACACATGGAAAGCTGTTTCAGCATCTAGTGCAACGATGTCAATGATTCCTTGAATGGAGCATTCTGCGCTGCTTCCTTTCACCCACATAAGCTGAATCCAAAGCTGACTTGCCTCCACTACGTTTATTTCAGAGCATCTACTCTAACTTCCCTTGTGGCTAGTGGGAATGCCTATTCCAGGCCCACTTATGTCTTTGAGATAGAGGACGTATAGAGAATACAGCCTTTCACTACAACGTTTACTGGTTTCCATACCACATAGGAGCAAATTGCATGCAAGGCGAAAGCAACCTTGTGTTCTCTCAGGGAGGGTCTCCTCAGTGCACGGTGGAATGTTTCCTATTTCAAAGTCTGGCATAACGCTCTCCTGCAGCGGTTTCGGACACTTTACAGCTAAGGCGTCATCATGGCATTGCTAGCAAAGGGATGACGTGGCCTTTTGCATCCTCTTCTTGCACCTACAGGAAACCAGGACCGCCCGCACGATTCCAAGTCTTTGGACGAAAGATCCAAGCATGAAAGGCCTTCTTCAGTGTGCTTGAATGCAGAGGTCTTAGGGCTGCCCTTAAGCATTTAGCTTTAGAAACACAGCAAAGGATGGTTTCTCCATGTAGATCATGAGAGTGGTGTGATGCACGTGGTCAGTTCAGGCTGATAGAGTTGTGGCCCAGAGAAACGCTTTGTTCTGATGAAAGGATGATCAGATGGACTCCAACAGCCTCTTCCCTAAACGTTGTTGCAAGTCCTACTCTCAGCACACGTATGTTTCAGACTTAAGCTGCATTCCGAGAGGACACCATGCAAACATACGTTTGGGCATTCCACGGTGTATGAATTTGGAGAAAGCAACTGAAAGTGTTAGATAGTGAAGATTGAGCTCAGTGACCCCAGAAAAATTTCCATTGCACGGTTGAATTAAGCTGCCCTAGCCATCGGAGGAGCTTACTCGCCTGAGGCTCCTGGTCCTCCCTGCTTTTCACCTGTTGAACAGAACGCCACCGTCGTGCTTCCAATGCTGTGCATAAAGCAGCTTTCTTTGCCTCTTCCCCTGAGGCTGGGCAGAAGGCCTCTTCACAGTATTCTCATATCTGGGAGTATAAGTATATACAAGAAGCTCTAATTTTCACAGCAGTGTTTGGCTGCCTTTCTGAATATGGCTGAGTAGGAAATCACATGATCTGAGACAGTCCCAGAGCCTTCTCTGCAGGACAACAGCTCTGAGGTTTGGGGCCTCATCGCCACCGCGCTTTGGAGAAGCTTGCACCCACCTGTTGCTTACATGGTGCCTGGGGATTAAAAAATGGGCACTCACGTTACAAAGCTCAGACTGTGGCATGGGAGACCGTCTTCCATAGCACCCAGACAACATGGGCCCCTCTGCAGCAACCAGGAAGTAGCAGGAAAACGCCACTTTTGAGAATTTCAAGGTAAATTCGTTGAATGCCGGAATTCTTCTGACAGCCGGCCTTCTTCAGCAAGGCTTCACTTGAATGGCAAAACAAGCGAGGGCGTGCCGCCGCTCAGCAAAAGAGAGTACTACACCGGATAAATCGCCCAGTCGCTCAGAGTGCAGCCACCCAAGACAGACACTGAAATCACACTGCAAGAAGAATTCATTGTACGCGGGAATTTTTCTTACAGAAAGTCTTCCACAGCAAGGCCGCATGCGATTGGCCCCACAAGCGAAGCATCTGCTGCTCAGCTGAAGACAGCTCCACACAGCAGACTTCACTCAGGTGCTTAGAGTGCAGGCACACAGGACAGACACGGAAAACACATTGAAAGCTGTTTCAGCATCTAGTGCAACGATGTCAATGATTCCTTGAATGGAGCATTCTGCGCTGCTTCCTTTCACCCACATAAGCTGAATCCAAAGCTGACTTGCCTCCACTACGTTTATTTCAGAGCATCTACTCTAACTTCCCTTGTGGCTAGTGGGAATGCCTATTCCAGGCCCACTTATGTCTTTGAGATAGAGGACGTATAGAGAATACAGCCTTTCACTACAACGTTTACTGGTTTCCATACCACATAGGAGCAAATTGCATGCAAGGCGAAAGCAACCTTGTGTTCTCTCAGGGAGGGTCTCCTCGGTGCACGGTGGAATGTTTCCT
This sequence comes from Manis pentadactyla, assembly GCF_030020395.1. NCBI lineage: Eukaryota > Metazoa > Chordata > Mammalia > Pholidota > Manidae > Manis > Manis pentadactyla. The sequence goes on from NW_026644744.1 coordinate 74,680, forward strand.
ATTTCAAAGTCTGGCATAAGGCTCTCCTGCAGCGGTTTCGGACACTTTACAGCTAAGGCGTCATCATGGCATTGCTAGCAAAGGGATGACGTGGCCTTTTGCATCCTCTTCTGGCACCTACAGGAAACCAGGACCTCCAGCACGATTCCAAGTCTTTGGACGAAAGATCCAAGCATGAAAGGCCTTCTTCAGTGTGCTTGAATGCAGAGGTCTTAGGGCTGCCCTTAAGCATTTAGCTTTAGAAACACAGCAAAGGATGGTTTGTCCACATAGATCATGTGAGTGGTGTGATGCACGTGGTCAGTTCAGGCTGATAGAGTTGTGGCCCAGAGAAACGCTTTGTTCTGATGAAAGGATGATCAGATGAAGGACTCCAACAGCCTCTTCCCTAAACGTTGTTGCAAGTCCTACTCTCAGCACACGTATGTTTCAGACTTAAGCTGGATTCTGAGAGGACACCATGCAAACATACGTTTGGGCATTCCACGGTGTATGAATTTGGAGAAAGCAACTGAAAGTGTTAGATAGTGAAGATTGATCTCAGTGACCCCAGAAAAATTTCCATTGCACGGTTGAATTAAGCTGCCCTAGCCATCGGAGGAGCTTACTCGCCTGAGGCTCCTGGTCCTCCCTGCTTTTCACCTGTTGAACAGAACGCCCACCCGTCGTGCTTCCAATGCTGTGCAGAAAGCAGCTTTCTTTGCCTCTTCCCCTCAGGCTGGGCAGAAGGCCTCTTCACAGTATTCTCATATCTGGGAGTATAAGTATATACAAGAAGCTCTAATTTTCACAGCAGTGTTTGGCTGCCTTTCTGAATATGGCTGAGTAGGAAATCACATGATCTGAGACAGTCCCAGAGCCTTCTCTGCAGGACAACAGCTCTGAGGTTTGGGGCCTCATCACCACCGCGCTTTGGAGAAGCTTGCACCCACCTGTTGCTTACATGGTGCCTGGGGATTAAAAAATGGGCACTCAGGTTACAAAGCTCAGACTGTGGCATGGGAGACCGGCTTCCATAGCACCCAGACAACCTGGGCCCCTCTGCAGCAACCAGGAAGTAGGAGGAAAACGCCAGTTTTGAGAATTTCAAGGTAAATTCGTTGAATGCCGGAATTCTTCTGACAGCCGGCCTTCTTCAGCAAGGCTTCACTTGAATGGCAAAACAAGCGAGGGCGTGCCGCCGCTCAGCAAAAGAGAGTACTACACCGGATAAATCGCCCAGTCGCTCAGAGTGCAGCCACCCAAGACAGACACTGAAATCACACTGCAAGAAGAATTCGTTGTACGCGGGAATTTTTCTTTCAGAAAGTCTTCCACAGCAAGGCCGCATGCGATTGGCCCCACAAGCGAAGCATCTGCTGCTCAGCTGAAGACAGCTCCACACAGCAGACTTCACTCAGGTACTTAGAGTGCAGGCACACAGGACAGACACGGAAAACACATTGAAAGCTGTTTCAGCATCTAGTGCAACGATGTCAATGATTCCTTGAATGGAGCATTCTGCGCTGCTTCCTTTCACCCACATAAGCTGAATCCAAAGCTGACTTGCCTCCACTACGTTTATTTCAGAGCATCTACTCTAACTTCCCTTGTGGCTAGTGGGAATGCCTATTCCAGGCCCACTTATGTCTTTGAGATAGAGGACGTATAGAGAATACAGCCTTTCACTACAACGTTTACTGGTTTCCATACCACATAGGAGCAAATTGCATGCAAGGCGAAAGCAACCTTGTGTTCTCTCAGGGAGGGTCTCCTCGGTGCACGGTGGAATGTTTCCTATTTCAAAGTCTGGCATAAGGCTCTCCTGCAGCGGTTTCGGACACTTTACAACTAAGGCGTCATCATGGCATTGCTAGCAAAGGGATGACGTGGCCTTTTGCATCCTCTTCTGGCACCTACAGGAAACCAGGACCTCCAGCACGATTCCAAGTCTTTGGACGAAAGATCCAAGCATGAAAGGCCTTCTTCAGTGTGCTTGAATGCAGAGGTCTTAGGGCTGCCCTTAAGCATTTAGCTTTAGAAACACAGCAAAGGATGGTTTGTCCACATAGATCATGTGAGTGGTGTGATGCACGTGGTCAGTTCAGGCTGATAGAGTTGTGGCCCAGAGAAACGCTTTGTTCTGATGAAAGGATGATCAGATGAAGGACTCCAACAGCCTCTTCCCTAAACGTTGTTGCAAGTCCTACTCTCAGCACACGTATGTTTCAGACTTAAGCTGGATTCTGAGAGGACACCATGCAAACATACGTTTGGGCATTCCACGGTGTATGAATTTGGAGAAAGCAACTGAAAGTGTTAGATAGTGAAGATTGATCTCAGTGACCCCAGAAAAATTTCCATTGCACGGTTGAATTAAGCTGCCCTAGCCATCGGAGGAGCTTACTCGCCTGAGGCTCCTGGTCCTCCCTGCTTTTCACCTGTTGAACAGAACGCCCACCCGTCGTGCTTCCAATGCTGTGCAGAAAGCAGCTTTCTTTGCCTCTTCCCCTGAGGCTGGGCAGAAGGCCTCTTCACAGTATTCTCATATCTGGGAGTATAAGTATATACAAGAAGCTCTAATTTTCACAGCAGTGTTTGGCTGCCTTTCTGAATATGGCTGAGTAGGAAATCACATGATCTGAGACAGTCCCAGAGCCTTCTCTGCAGGACAACAGCTCTGAGGTTTGGGGCCTCATCACCACCGCGCTTTGGAGAAGCTTGCACCCACCTGTTGCTTACATGGTGCCTGGGGATTAAAAAATGGGCACTCAGGTTACAAAGCTCAGACTGTGGCATGGGAGACCGGCTTCCATAGCACCCAGACAACCTGGGCCCCTCTGCAGCAACCAGGAAGTAGGAGGAAAACGCCAGTTTTGAGAATTTCAAGGTAAATTCGTTGAATGCCGGAATTCTTCTGACAGCCGGCCTTCTTCAGCAAGGCTTCACTTGAATGGCAAAACAAGCGAGGGCGTGCCGCCGCTCAGCAAAAGAGAGTACTACACCGGATAAATCGCCCAGTCGCTCAGAGTGCAGCCACCCAAGACAGACACTGAAATCACACTGCAAGAAGAATTCGTTGTACGCGGGAATTTTTCTTTCAGAAAGTCTTCCACAGCAAGGCCGCATGCGATTGGCCCCACAAGCGAAGCATCTGCTGCTCAGCTGAAGACAGCTCCACACAGCAGACTTCTCTCAGGTACTTAGAGTGCAGGCACACAGGACAGACACGGAAAACACATTGAAAGCTGTTTCAGCATCTAGTGCAACGATGTCAATGATTCCTTGAATGGAGCATTCTGCGCTGCTTCCTTTCACCCACATAAGCTGAATCCAAAGCTGACTTGCCTCCACTACGTTTATTTCAGAGCATCTACTCTAACTTCCCTTGTGGCTAGTGGGAATGCCTATTCCAGGCCCACTTATGTCTTTGAGATAGAGGACGTATAGAGAATACAGCCTTTCACTACAACGTTTACTGGTTTCCATACCACATAGGAGCAAATTGCATGCAAGGCGAAAGCAACCTTGTGTTCTCTCAGGGAGGGTCTCCTCGGTGCACGGTGGAATGTTTCCTATTTCAAAGTCTGGCATAAGGCTCTCCTGCAGCGGTTTCGGACACTTTACAGCTAAGGCGTCATCATGGCATTGCTAGCAAAGGGATGACGTGGCCTTTTGCATCCTCTTCTGGCACCTACAGGAAACCAGGTCCTCCCGCATGATTCCAAGTCTTTGGACGAAAGATCCAAGCATGAAAGGCCTTCTTCAGTGTGCTTGAATGCAGAGGTCTTAGGGCTGCCCTTAAGCATTTAGCTTTAGAAACACAGCAAAGGATGGTTTCTCCACGTAGATCATGAGAGTGGTGTGATGCACGTGGTCAGTTCAGGCTGATAGAGTTGTGGCCCAGAGAAACGCTTTGTTCTGATGAAAGGATGATCAGATGAAGGACTCCAACAGCCTCTTCCCTAAACGTTGTTGCAAGTCCTACTCTCAGCACACGTATGTTTCAGACTTAAGCTGCATTCCGAGAGGACACCATGCAAACATACGTTTGGGCATTCCACGGTGTATGAATTTGGAGAAAGCAACTGAAAGTGTTAGATAGTGAAGATTGAGCTCAGTGACCCCAGAAAAATTTCCATTGCACGGTTGAATTAAGCTGCCCTAGCCATCGGAGGAGCTTACTCGCCTGAGGCTCCTGGTCCTCCCTGCTTTTCACCTGTTGAACAGAACGCCCACCCGTCGTGCTTCCAATGCTGTGCAGAAAGCAGCTTTCTTTGCCTCTTCCCCTGAGGCTGGGCAGAAGGCCTCTTCACAGTATTCTCATATCTGGGAGTATAAGTATATACAAGAAGCTCTAATTTTCACAGCAGTGTTTGGCTGCCTTTCTGAATATGGCTGAGTAGGAAATCACATGATCTGAGACAGTCCCAGAGCCTTCTCTGCAGGACAACAGCTCTGAGGTTTGGGGCCTCATCGCCACCGCGCTTTGGAGAAGCTTGCACCCACCTGTTGCTTACATGGTGCCTGGGGATTAAAAAATGGGCACTCACGTTACAAAGCTCAGACTGTGGCATGGGAGACCGGCTTCCATAGCACCCAGACAACCTGGGCCCCTCTGCAGCAGCCGGGAAGTAGCAGGAAAACGCCACTTTTGAGAATTTCAAGGTAAATTCGTTGAATGCCTGAATTCTTCTGACAGCCGGCCTTCTTCAGCAAGGCTTCACTTGAATGGCAAAACAAGCGAGGGCGTGCCGCCGCTCAGCAAAAGAGAGTACTACACCGGATAAATCGCCCAGTCGCTCAGAGTGCAGCCACCCAAGACAGACACTGAAATCACACTGCAAGAAGAATACGTTGTACGTGGGAATTTTTCTTACAGAAAGTCTTCCACAGCAAGGCCGCATGCGATTGGCCCCACAAGCGAAGCATCTGCTGCTCAGCTGAAGACAGCTCCACACAGCAGACTTCACTCAGGTGCTTAGAGTGCATGCACACAGGACAGACACGGAAAACACATTGAAAGCTGTTTCAGCATCTAGTGCAACGATGTCAATGATTCCTTGAATGGAGCATTCTGCGCTGCTTCCTTTCACCCACATAAGCTGAATCCAAAGCTGACTTGCCTCCACTACGTTTATTTCAGAGCATCTACTCTAACTTCCCTTGTGGCTAGTGGGAATGCCTATTCCAGGCCCACTTATGTCTTTGAGATAGAGGACGTATAGAGAATACAGCCTTTCACTACAACGTTTACTGGTTTCCATACCACATAGCAGCAAATTGCATGCAAGGCGAAAGCAACCTTGTGTTCTCTCAGGGAGGGTCTCCTCGGTGCACGGTGGAATGTTTCCTATTTCAAAGTCTGGCATAAGGCTCTCCTGCAGCGGTTTCGGACACTTTACAGCTAAGGCGTCATCATGGCATTGCTAGCAAAGGGATGACGTGGCCTTTTGCATCCTCTTCTGGCACCTACAGGAAACCAGGTCCTCCCGCATGATTCCAAGTCTTTGGACGAAAGATCCAAGCATGAAAGGCCTTCTTCAGTGTGCTTGAATGCAGAGGTCTTAGGGCTGCCCTTAAGCATTTAGCTTTAGAAACACAGCAAAGGATGGTTTCTCCACGTAGATCATGAGAGTGGTGTGATGCACGTGGTCAGTTCAGGCTGATAGAGTTGTGGCCCAGAGAAACGCTTTGTTCTGATGAAAGGATGACCAGATGAAGGACTCCAACAGCCTCTTCCCTAAACGTTGTTGCAAGTCCTACTCTCAGCACACGTATGTTTCAGACTTAAGCTGCATTCCGAGAGGACACCATGCAAACATACGTTTGGGCATTCCACGGTGTATGAATTTGGAGAAAGCAACTGAAAATGTTAGATAGTGAAGATTGAGCTCAGTGACCCCAGAAAAATTTCCATTGCACGGTTGAATTAAGCTGCCCTAGCCATCGGAGGAGCTTACTCGCCTGAGGCTCCTGGTCCTCCCTGCTTTTCACCTGTTGAACAGAACGCCCACCCGTCGTGCTTCCAATGCTGTGCAGAAAGCAGCTTTCTTTGCCTCTTCCCCTGAGGCTGGGCAGAAGGCCTCTTCACAGTATTCTCATATCTGGGAGTATAAGTATATACAAGAAGCTCTAATTTTCACAGCAGTGTTTGGCTGCCTTTCTGAATATGGCTGAGTAGGTAATCACATGATCTGAGACAGTCCCAGAGCCTTCTCTGCAGGACAACAGCTCTGAGGTTTGGGGCCTCATCGCCACCGCGCTTTGGAGAAGCTTGCACCCACCTGTTGCTTACATGGTGCCTGGGGATTAAAAAATGGGCACTCACGTTACAAAGCTCAGACTGTGGCATGGGAGACCGTCTTCCATAGCACCCAGACAACATGGGCCCCTCTGCAGCAACCAGGAAGTAGCAGGAAAACGCCACTTTTGAGAATTTCAAGGTAAATTCGTTGAATGCCGGAATTCTTCTGACAGCCGGCCTTCTTCAGCAAGGCTTCACTTGAATGGCAAAACAAGCGAGGGCGTGCCGCCGCTCAGCAAAAGAGAGTACTACACCGGATAAATCGCCCAGTCGCTCAGAGTGCAGCCACCCAAGACAGACACTGAAATCACACTGCAAGAAGAATTCATTGTACGCGGGAATTTTTCTTACAGAAAGTCTTCCACAGCAAGGCCGCATGCGATTGGCCCCACAAGCGAAGCATCTGCTGCTCAGCTGAAGACAGCTCCACACAGCAGACTTCACTCAGGTGCTTAGAGTGCAGGCACACAGGACAGACACGGAAAACACATTGAAAGCTGTTTCAGCATCTAGTGCAACGATGTCAATGATTCCTTGAATGGAGCATTCTGCGCTGCTTCCTTTCACCCACATAAGCTGAATCCAAAGCTGACTTGCCTCCACTACGTTTATTTCAGAGCATCTACTCTAACTTCCCTTGTGGCTAGTGGGAATGCCTATTCCAGGCCCACTTATGTCTTTGAGATAGAGGACGTATAGAGAATACAGCCTTTCACTACAACGTTTACTGGTTTCCATACCACATAGGAGCAAATTGCATGCAAGGCGAAAGCAACCTTGTGTTCTCTCAGGGAGGGTCTCCTCGGTGCACGGTGGAATGTTTCCTATTTCAAAGTCTGGCATAAGGCTCTCCTGCAGCGGTTTCGGACACTTTACAGCTAAGGCGTCATCATGGCATTGCTAGCAAAGGGATGACGTGGCCTTTTGCATCCTCTTCTGGCACCTACAGGAAACCAGGTCCTCCCGCATGATTCCAAGTCTTTGGACGAAAGATCCAAGCATGAAAGGCCTTCTTCAGTGTGCTTGAATGCAGAGGTCTTAGGGCTGCCCTTAAGCATTTAGCTTTAGAAACACAGCAAAGGATGGTTTCTCCACGTAGATCATGAGAGTGGTGTGATGCACGTGGTCAGTTCAGGCTGATAGAGTTGTGGCCCAGAGAAACGCTTTGTTCTGATGAAAGGATGATCAGATGAAGGACTCCAACAGCCTCTTCCCTAAACGTTGTTGCAAGTCCTACTCTCAGCACACGTATGTTTCAGACTTAAGCTGCATTCCGAGAGGACACCATGCAAACATACGTTTGGGCATTCCATGGTGTATGAATTTGGAGAAAGCAACTGAAAGTGTTAGATAGTGAAGATTGAGCTCAGTGACCCCAGAAAAATTTCCATTGCACGGTTGAATTAAGCTGCCCTAGCCATCGGAGGAGCTTACTCGCCTGAGGCTCCTGGTCCTCCCTGCTTTTCACCTGTTGAACAGAACGCCCACCCGTCGTGCTTCCAATGCTGTGCAGAAAGCAGCTTTCTTTGCCTCTTCCCCTGAGGCTGGGCAGAAGGCCTCTTCACAGTATTCTCATATCTGGGAGTATAAGTATATACAAGAAGCTCTAATTTTCACAGCAGTGTTTGGCTGCCTTTCTGAATATGGCTGAGTAGGAAATCACATGATCTGAGACAGTCCCAGAGCCTTCTCTGCAGGACAACAGCTCTGAGGTTTGGGGCCTCATCGCCACCGCGCTTTGGAGAAGCTTGCACCCACCTGTTGCTTACATGGTGCCTGGGGATTAAAAAATGGGCACTCACGTTACAAAGCTCAGACTGTGGCATGGGAGACCGGCTTCCATAGCACCCAGACAACCTGGGCCCCTCTGCAGCAGCCGGGAAGTAGCAGGAAAACGCCACTTTTGAGAATTTCAAGGTAAATTCGTTGAATGCCTGAATTCTTCTGACAGCCGGCCTTCTTCAGCAAGGCTTCACTTGAATGGCAAAACAAGCGAGGGCGTGCCGCCGCTCAGCAAAAGAGAGTACTACACCGGATAAATCGCCCAGTCGCTCAGAGTGCAGCCACCCAAGACAGACACTGAAATCACACTGCAAGAAGAATTCGTTGTACGCGGGAATTTTTCTTACAGAAAGTCTTCCACAGCAAGGCCGCATGCGATTGGCCCCACAAGCGAAGCATCTGCTGCTCAGCTGAAGACAGCTCCACACAGCAGACTTCACTCAGGTGCTTAGAGTGCATGCACACAGGACAGACACGGAAAACACATTGAAAGCTGTTTCAGCATCTAGTGCAACGATGTCAATGATTCCTTGAATGGAGCATTCTGCGCTGCTTCCTTTCACCCACATAAGCTGAATCCAAAGCTGACTTGCCTCCACTACGTTTATTTCAGAGCATCTACTCTAACTTCCCTTGTGGCTAGTGGGAATGCCTATTCCAGGCCCACTTATGTCTTTGAGATAGAGGACGTATAGAGAATACAGCCTTTCACTACAACGTTTACTGGTTTCCATACCACATAGGAGCAAATTGCATGCAAGGCGAAAGCAACCTTGTGTTCTCTCAGGGAGGGTCTCCTCGGTGCACGGTGGAATGTTTCCTATTTCAAAGTCTGGCATAAGGCTCTCCTGCAGCGGTTTCGGACACTTTACAGCTAAGGCGTCATCATGGCATTGCTAGCAAAGGGATGACGTGGCCTTTTGCATCCTCTTCTGGCACCTACAGGAAACCAGGTCCTCCCGCATGATTCCAAGTCTTTGGACGAAAGATCCAAGCATGAAAGGCCTTCTTCAGTGTGCTTGAATGCAGAGATCTTAGGGCTGCCCTTAAGCATTTAGCTTTAGAAACACAGCAAAGGATGGTTTCTCCACGTAGATCATGAGAGTGGTGTGATGCACGTGGTCAGTTCAGGCTGATAGAGTTGTGGCCCAGAGAAACGCTTTGTTCTGATGAAAGGATGACCAGATGAAGGACTCCAACAGCCTCTTCCCTAAACGTTGTTGCAAGTCCTACTCTCAGCACACGTATGTTTCAGACTTAAGCTGCATTCCGAGAGGACACCATGCAAACATACGTTTGGGCATTCCACGGTGTATGAATTTGGAGAAAGCAACTGAAAATGTTAGATAGTGAAGATTGAGCTCAGTGACCCCAGAAAAATTTCCATTGCACGGTTGAATTAAGCTGCCCTAGCCATCGGAGGAGCTTACTCGCCTGAGGCTCCTGGTCCTCCCTGCTTTTCACCTGTTGAACAGAACGCCCACCCGTCGTGCTTCCAATGCTGTGCAGAAAGCAGCTTTCTTTGCCTCTTCCCCTGAGGCTGGGCAGAAGGCCTCTTCACAGTATTCTCATATCTGGGAGTATAAGTATATACAAGAAGCTCTAATTTTCACAGCAGTGTTTGGCTGCCTTTCTGAATATGGCTGAGTAGGAAATCACATGATCTGAGACAGTCCCAGAGCCTTCTCTGCAGGACAACAGCTCTGAGGTTTGGGGCCTCATCGCCACCGCGCTTTGGAGAAGCTTGCACCCACCTGTTGCTTACATGGTGCCTGGGGATTAAAAAATGGGCACTCACGTTACAAAGCTCAGACTGTGGCATGGGAGACCGGCTTCCATACCACCCAGACAACCTGGGCCCCTCTGCAGCAGCCGGGAAGTAGCAGGAAAACGCCACTTTTGAGAATTTCAAGGTAAATTCGTTGAATGCCGGAATTCTTCTGACAGCCGGCTTTCTTCAGCAAGGCTTCACTTGAATGGCAAAACAAGCGAGGGCGTGCCGCCGCTCAGCAAAAGAGAGTACTACACCGGATAAATCGCCCAGTCGCTCAGAGTGCAGCCACCCAAGACAGACACTGAAATCACACTGCAAGAAGAATTCGTTGTACGCGGGAATTTTTCTTACAGAAAGTCTTCCACAGCAAGGCCGCATGCGATTGGCCCCACAAGCGAAGCATCTGCTGCTCAGCTGAAGACAGCTCCACACAGCAGACTTCACTCAGGTGCTTAGAGTGCAGGCACACAGGACAGACACGGAAAACACATTGAAAGCTGTTTCAGCATCTAGTGCAACGATGTCAATGATTCCTTGAATGGAGCATTCTGCGCTGCTTCCTTTCACCCACATAAGCTGAATCCAAAGCTGACTTGCCTCCACTACGTTTATTTCAGAGCATCTACTCTAACTTCCCTTGTGGCTAGTGGGAATGCCTATTCCAGGCCCACTTATGTCTTTGAGATAGAGGACGTATAGAGAATACAGCCTTTCACTACAACGTTTACTGGTTTCCATACCACATAGGAGCAAATTGCATGCAAGGCGAAAGCAACCTTGTGTTCTCTCAGGGAGGGTCTCCTCGGTGCACGGTGGAATGTTTCCTATTTCAAAGTCTGGCATAAGGCTCTCCTGCAGCGGTTTCGGACACTTTACAGCTAAGGCGTCATCATGGCATTGCTAGCAAAGGGATGACGTGGCCTTTTGCATCCTCTTCTGGCACCTACAGGAAACCAGGTCCTCCCGCATGATTCCAAGTCTTTGGACGAAAGATCCAAGCATGAAAGGCCTTCTTCAGTGTGCTTGAATGCAGAGATCTTAGGGCTGCCCTTAAGCATTTAGCTTTAGAAACACAGCAAAGGATGGTTTCTCCACGTAGATCATGAGAGTGGTGTGATGCACGTGGTCAGTTCAGGCTGATAGAGTTGTGGCCTAGAGGAACGCTTTGTTCTGATGAAAGGATGACCAGATGAAGGACTCCAACAGCCTCTTCCCTAAACGTTGTTGCAAGTCCTACTCTCAGCACACGTATGTTTCAGACTTAAGCTGCATTCCGAGAGGACACCATGCAAACATACGTTTGGGCATTCCACGGTGTATGAATTTGGAGAAAGCAACTGAAAGTGTTAGTGAAGATTGAGCTCAGTGACCATAGAAAAATTTCCATTGCACGGTTGAATTAAGCTGCCCTAGCCATCGGAGGAGCTTACTCGCCTGAGGCTCCTGGTCCTCCCTGCTTTTCACCTGTTGAACAGAACGCCCACCCGTCGTGCTTCCAATGCTGTGCAGAAAGCAGCTTTCTTTGCCTCTTCCCCTGAGGCTGGGCAGAAGGCCTCTTCACAGTATTCTCATATCTGGGAGTATAAGTATATACAAGAAGCTCTAATTTTCACAGCAGTGTTTGGCTGCCTTTCTGAATATGGCTGAGTAGGAAATCACATGATCTGAGACAGTCCCAGAGCCTTCTCCGCAGGACAACAGCTCTGAGGTTTGGGGCCTCATCACCACCGCGCTTTGGAGAAGCTTGCACACACCTGTTGCTTACATGGTGCCTGGGGATTAAAAAATGGGCACTCAGGTTACAAAGCTCAGACTGTGGCATGGGAGACCGGCTTCCATAGCACCCAGACAACCTGGGCCCCTCTGCAGCAGCCAGGAAGTAGCAGGAAATCGCCACTTTTGAGAATTTCAAGGTAAATTCGTTGAATGCCTGAATTCTTCTGACAGCCGGCCTTCTTCAGCAAGGCTTCACTTGAATGGCAAAACAAGCGAGGGCGTGCCGCCGCTCAGCAAAAGAGAGTACTACACCGGATAAATCGCCCAGTCGCTCAGAGTGCAGCCACCCAAGACAGACACTGAAATCACACTGCAAGAAGAATTCGTTGTACGCGGGAATTTTTCTTACAGAAAGTCTTCCACAGCAAGGCCGCATGCGATTGGCCCCACAAGCGAAGCATCTGCTGCTCAGCTGAAGACAGCTCCACACAGCAGACTTCACTCAGGTGCTTAGAGTGCAGGCACACAGGACAGACACGGAAAACACATTGAAAGCTGTTTCAGCATCTAGTGCAACGATGTCAATGATTCCTTGAATGGAGCATTCTGCGCTGCTTCCTTTCACCCACATAAGCTGAATCCAAAGCTGACTTGCCTCCACTACGTTTATTTCAGAGCATCTACTCTAACTTCCCTTGTGGCTAGTGGGAATGCCTATTCCAGGCCCACTTATGTCTTTGAGATAGAGGACGTATAGAGAATACAGCCTTTCACTACAACGTTTACTGGTTTCCATACCACATAGGAGCAAATTGCATGCAAGGCGAAAGCAACCTTGTGTTCTCTCAGGGAGGGTCTCCTCGGTGCACGGTGGAATGTTTCCTATTTCAAAGTCTGGCATAAGGCTCTCCTGCAGCGGTTTCGGACACTTTACAGCTAAGGCGTCATCATGGCATTGCTAGCAAAGGGATGACGTGGCCTTTTGCATCCTCTTCTGGCACCTACAGGAAACCAGGTCCTCCCGCATGATTCCAAGTCTTTGGACGAAAGATCCAAGCATGAAAGGCCTTCTTCAGTGTGCTTGAATGCAGAGGTCTTAGGGCTGCCCTTAAGCATTTAGCTTTAGAAACACAGCAAAGGATGGTTTGTCCACGTAGATCATGAGAGTGGTGTGATGCACGTGGTCAGTTCAGGCTGATAGAGTTGTGGCCCAGAGAAACGCTTTGTTCTGATGAAAGGATGATCAGATGAAGGACTCCAACAGCCTCTTCCCTAAACGTTGTTGCAAGTCCTACTCTCAGCACACGTATGTTTCAGACTTAAGCTGCATTCCGAGAGGACACCATGCAAACATACGTTTGGGCATTCCACGGTGTATGAATTTGGAGAAAGCAACTGAAAGTGTTAGATAGTGAAGATTGAGCTCAGTGACCCCAGAAAAATTTCCATTGCACGGTTGAATTAAGCTGCCCTAGCCATCGGAGGAGCTTACTCGCCTGAGGCTCCTGGTCCTCCCTGCTTTTCACCTGTTGAACAGAACGCCCACCCGTCGTGCTTCCAATGCTGTGCAGAAAGCAGCTTTCTTTGCCTCTTCCCCTGAGGCTGGGCAGAAGGCCTCTTCACAGTATTCTCATATCTGGGAGTATAAGTATATACAAGAAGCTCTAATTTTCACAGCAGTGTTTGGCTGCCTTTCTGAATATGGCTGAGTAGGAAATCACATGATCTGAGACAGTCCCAGAGCCTTCTCTGCAGGACAACAGCTCTGAGGTTTGGGGCCTCATCGCCACCGCGCTTTGGAGAAGCTTGCACCCACCTGTTGCTTACATGGTGCCTGGGGATTAAAAAATGGGCACTCACGTTACAAAGCTCAGACTGTGGCATGGGAGACCGGCTTCCATACCACCCAGACAACCTGGGCCCCTCTGCAGCAGCCGGGAAGTAGCAGGAAAACGCCACTTTTGAGAATTTCAAGGTAAATTCGTTGAATGCCGGAATTCTTCTGACAGCCGGCCTTCTTCAGCAAGGCTTCACTTGAATGGCAAAACAAGCGAGGGCGTGCCGCCGCTCAGCAAAAGAGAGTACTACACCGGATAAATCGCCCAGTCGCTCAGAGTGCAGCCACCCAAGACAGACACTGAAATCACACTGCAAGAAGAATTCGTTGTACGCGGGAATTTTTCTTACAGAAAGTCTTCCACAGCAAGGCCGCATGCGATTGGCCCCACAAGCGAAGCATCTGCTGCTCAGCTGAAGACAGCTCCACACAGCAGACTTCAATCAGGTGCTTAGAGTGCATGCACACAGGACAGACACGGAAAACACATTGAAAGCTGTTTCAGCATCTAGTGCAACGATGTCAATGATTCCTTGAATGGAGCATTCTGCGCTGCTTCCTTTCACCCACATAAGCTGAATCCAAAGCTGACTTGCCTCCACTACGTTTATTTCAGAGCATCTACTCTAACTTCCCTTGTGGCTAGTGGGAATGCCTATTCCAGGCCCACTTATGTCTTTGAGATAGAGGACGTATAGAGAATACAGCCTTTCACTACAACGTTTACTGGTTTCCATACCACATAGGAGCAAATTGCATGCAAGGCGAAAGCAACCTTGTGTTCTCTCAGGGAGGGTCTCCTCGGTGCACGGTGGAATGTTTCCTATTTCAAAGTCTGGCATAAGGCTCTCCTGCAGCGGTTTCGGACACTTTACAGCTAAGGCGTCATCATGGCATTGCTAGCAAAGGGATGACGTGGCCTTTTGCATCCTCTTCTGGCACCTACAGGAAACCAGGTCCTCCCGCATGATTCCAAGTCTTTGGACGAAAGATCCAAGCATGAAAGGCCTTCTTCAGTGTGCTTGAATGCAGAGGTCTTAGGGCTGCCCTTAAGCATTTAGCTTTAGAAACACAGCAAAGGATGGTTTCTCCACGTAGATCATGAGAGTGGTGTGATGCACGTGGTCAGTTCAGGCTGATAGAGTTGTGGCCCAGAGAAACGCTTTGTTCTGATGAAAGGATGATCAGATGAAGGACTCCAACAGCCTCTTCCCTAAACGTTGTTGCAAGTCCTACTCTCAGCACACGTATGTTTCAGACTTAAGCTGCATTCCGAGAGGACACCATGCAAACATACGTTTGGGCATTCCACGGTGTATGAATTTGGAGAAAGCAACTGAAAGTGTTAGATAGTGAAGATTGAGCTCAGTGACCCCAGAAAAATTTCCATTGCACGGTTGAATTAAGCTGCCCTAGCCATCGGAGGAGCTTACTCGCCTGAGGCTCCTGGTCCTCCCTGCTTTTCACCTGTTGAACAGAACGCCCACCCGTCGTGCTTCCAATGCTGTGCAGAAAGCAGCTTTCTTTGCCTCTTCCCCTGAGGCTGGGCAGAAGGCCTCTTCACAGTATTCTCATATCTGGGAGTATAAGTATATACAAGAAGCTCTAATTTTCACAGCAGTGTTTGGCTGCCTTTCTGAATATGGCTGAGTAGGAAATCACATGATCTGAGACAGTCCCAGAGCCTTCTCCGCAGGACAACAGCTCTGAGGTTTGGGGCCCCATCACCACCGCGCTTTGGAGAAGCTTGCACCCACCTGTTGCTTACATGGTGCCTGGGGATTAAAAAATGGGCACTCAGGTTACAAAGCTCAGACTGTGGCATGGGAGACCGGCTTCCATAGCACCCAGACAACCTGGGCCCCTCTGCAGCAGCCAGGAAGTAGCAGGAAATCGCCACTTTTGAGAATTTCAAGGTAAATTCGTTGAATGCCTGAATTCTTCTGACAGCCGGCCTTCTTCAGCAAGGCTTCACTTGAATGGCAAAACAAGCGAGGGCGTGCCGCCGCTCAGCAAAAGAGAGTACTACACCGGATAAATCGCCCAGTCGCTCAGAGTGCAGCCACCCAAGACAGACACTGAAATCACACTGCAAGAAGAATTCGTTGTACGCGGGAATTTTTCTTACAGAAAGTCTTCCACAGCAAGGCCGCATGCGATTGGCCCCACAAGCGAAGCATCTGCTGCTCAGCTGAAGACAGCTCCACACAGCAGACTTCAATCAGGTGCTTAGAGTGCAGGCACACAGGACAGACACGGAAAACACATTGAAAGCTGTTTCAGCATCTAGTGCAACGATGTCAATGATTCCTTGAATGGAGCATTCTGCGCTGCTTCCTTTCACCCACATAAGCTGAATCCAAAGCTGACTTGCCTCCACTACGTTTATTTCAGAGCATCTACTCTAACTTCCCTTGTGGCTAGTGGGAATGCCTATTCCAGGCCCACTTATGTCTTTGAGATAGAGGACGTATAGAGAATACAGCCTTTCACTACAACGTTTACTGGTTTCCATACCACATAGGAGCAAATTGCATGCAAGGCGAAAGCAACCTTGTGTTCTCTCAGGGAGGGTCTCCTCGGTGCACGGTGGAATGTTTCCTATTTCAAAGTCTGGCATAAGGCTCTCCTGCAGCGGTTTCGGACACTTTACAGCTAAGGCGTCATCATGGCATTGCTAGCAAAGGGATGACGTGGCCTTTTGCATCCTCTTCTGGCACCTACAGGAAACCAGGTCCTCCCGCATGATTCCAAGTCTTTGGACGAAAGATCCAAGCATGAAAGGCCTTCTTCAGTGTGCTTGAATGCAGAGGTCTTAGGGCTGCCCTTAAGCATTTAGCTTTAGAAACACAGCAAAGGATGGTTTCTCCACGTAGATCATGAGAGTGGTGTGATGCACGTGGTCAGTTCAGGCTGATAGAGTTGTGGCCCAGAGAAACGCTTTGTTCTGATGAAAGGATGACCAGATGAAGGACTCCAACAGCCTCTTCCCTAAACGTTGTTGCAAGTCCTACTCTCAGCACACGTATGTTTCAGACTTAAGCTGCATTCCGAGAGGACACCATGCAAACATACGTTTGGGCATTCCACGGTGTATGAATTTGGAGAAAGCAACTGAAAGTGTTAGATAGTGAAGATTGAGCTCAGTGACCCCAGAAAAATTTCCATTGCACGGTTGAATTAAGCTGCCCTAGCCATCGGAGGAGCTTACTCGCCTGAGGCTCCTGGTCCTCCCTGCTTTTCACCTGTTGAACAGAACGCCCACCCGTCGTGCTTCCAATGCTGTGCAGAAAGCAGCTTTCTTTGCCTCTTCCCCTGAGGCTGGGCAGAAGGCCTCTTCACAGTATTCTCATATCTGGGAGTATAAGTATATACAAGAAGCTCTAATTTTCACAGCAGTGTTTGGCTGCCTTTCTGAATATGGCTGAGTAGGAAATCACATGATCTGAGACAGTCCCAGAGCCTTCTCTGCAGGACAACAGCTCTGAGGTTTGGGGCCTCATCACCACCACGCTTTGGAGAAGCTTGCACACACCTGTTGCTTACATGATGCCTGGGGATTAAAAAATGAGCACTCAGGTTACAAAGCTCAGACTGTGGCATGGGAGACCGGCTTCCATACCACCCAGACAACCTGGGCCCCTCTGCAGCAGCCGGGAAGTAGCAGGAAAACGCCACTTTTGAGAATTTCAAGGTAAATTCGTTGAATGCCGGAATTCTTCTGACAGCCGGCTTTCTTCAGCAAGGCTTCACTTGAATGGCAAAACAAGCGAGGGCGTGCCGCCGCTCAGCAAAAGAGAGTACTACACCGGATAAATCGCCCAGTCGCTCAGAGTGCAGCCACCCAAGACAGACACTGAAATCACACTGCAAGAAGAATTCGTTGTACGCGGGAATTTTTCTTACAGAAAGTCTTCCACAGCAAGGCCGCATGCGATTGGCCCCACAAGCGAAGCATCTGCTGCTCAGCTGAAGACAGCTCCACACAGCAGACTTCAATCAGGTGCTTAGAGTGCAGGCACACAGGACAGACACGGAAAACACATTGAAAGCTGTTTCAGCATCTAGTGCAACGATGTCAATGATTCCTTGAATGGAGCATTCTGCGCTGCTTCCTTTCACCCACATAAGCTGAATCCAAAGCTGACTTGCCTCCACTACGTTTATTTCAGAGCATCTACTCTAACTTCCCTTGTGGCTAGTGGGAATGCCTATTCCAGGCCCACTTATGTCTTTGAGATAGAGGACGTATAGAGAATACAGCCTTTCACTACAACGTTTACTGGTTTCCATACCACATAGGAGCAAATTGCATGCAAGGCGAAAGCAACCTTGTGTTCTCTCAGGGAGGGTCTCCTCGGTGCACGGTGGAATGTTTCCTATTTCAAAGTCTGGCATAAGGCTCTCCTGCAGCGGTTTCGGACACTTTACAGCTAAGGCGTCATCATGGCATTGCTAGCAAAGGGATGACGTGGCCTTTTGCATCCTCTTCTGGCACCTACAGGAAACCAGGTCCTCCCGCATGATTCCAAGTCTTTGGACGAAAGATCCAAGCATGAAAGGCCTTCTTCAGTGTGCTTGAATGCAGAGATCTTAGGGCTGCCCTTAAGCATTTAGCTTTAGAAACACAGCAAAGGATGGTTTCTCCACGTAGATCATGAGAGTGGTGTGATGCACGTGGTCAGTTCAGGCTGATAGAGTTGTGGCCTAGAGGAACGCTTTGTTCTGATGAAAGGATGACCAGATGAAGGACTCCAACAGCCTCTTCCCTAAACGTTGTTGCAAGTCCTACTCTCAGCACACGTATGTTTCAGACTTAAGCTGCATTCCGAGAGGACACCATGCAAACATACGTTTGGGCATTCCACGGTGTATGAATTTGGAGAAAGCAACTGAAAGTGTTAGTGAAGATTGAGCTCAGTGACCATAGAAAAATTTCCATTGCACGGTTGAATTAAGCTGCCCTAGCCATCGGAGGAGCTTACTCGCCTGAGGCTCCTGGTCCTCCCTGCTTTTCACCTGTTGAACAGAACGCCCACCCGTCGTGCTTCCAATGCTGTGCAGAAAGCAGCTTTCTTTGCCTCTTCCCCTGAGGCTGGGCAGAAGGCCTCTTCACAGTATTCTCATATCTGGGAGTATAAGTATATACAAGAAGCTCTAATTTTCACAGCAGTGTTTGGCTGCCTTTCTGAATATGGCTGAGTAGGAAATCACATGATCTGAGACAGTCCCAGAGCCTTCTCCGCAGGACAACAGCTCTGAGGTTTGGGGCCTCATCACCACCGCGCTTTGGAGAAGCTTGCACCCACCTGTTGCTTACATGGTGCCTGGGGATTAAAAAATGGGCACTCAGGTTAC
This sequence comes from Manis pentadactyla, assembly GCF_030020395.1. Classification (NCBI taxonomy): domain Eukaryota; kingdom Metazoa; phylum Chordata; class Mammalia; order Pholidota; family Manidae; genus Manis; species Manis pentadactyla. Next base: position 93,433 of record NW_026644744.1, read on the forward strand.
AAAGCTCAGACTGTGGCATGGGAGACCGGCTTCCATAGCACCCAGACAACCTGGGCCCCTCTGCAGCAGCCAGGAAGTAGCAGGAAATCGCCACTTTTGAGAATTTCAAGGTAAATTCGTTGAATGCCTGAATTCTTCTGACAGCCGGCCTTCTTCAGCAAGGCTTCACTTGAATGGCAAAACAAGCGAGGGCGTGCCGCCGCTCAGCAAAAGAGAGTACTACACCGGATAAATCGCCCAGTCGCTCAGAGTGCAGCCACCCAAGACAGACACTGAAATCACACTGCAAGAAGAATTCGTTGTACGCGGGAATTTTTCTTACAGAAAGTCTTCCACAGCAAGGCCGCATGCGATTGGCCCCACAAGCGAAGCATCTGCTGCTCAGCTGAAGACAGCTCCACACAGCAGACTTCACTCAGGTGCTTAGAGTGCAGGCACACAGGACAGACACGGAAAACACATTGAAAGCTGTTTCAGCATCTAGTGCAACGATGTCAATGATTCCTTGAATGGAGCATTCTGCGCTGCTTCCTTTCACCCACATAAGCTGAATCCAAAGCTGACTTGCCTCCACTACGTTTATTTCAGAGCATCTACTCTAACTTCCCTTGTGGCTAGTGGGAATGCCTATTCCAGGCCCACTTATGTCTTTGAGATAGAGGACGTATAGAGAATACAGCCTTTCACTACAACGTTTACTGGTTTCCATACCACATAGGAGCAAATTGCATGCAAGGCGAAAGCAACCTTGTGTTCTCTCAGGGAGGGTCTCCTCGGTGCACGGTGGAATGTTTCCTATTTCAAAGTCTGGCATAAGGCTCTCCTGCAGCGGTTTCGGACACTTTACAGCTAAGGCGTCATCATGGCATTGCTAGCAAAGGGATGACGTGGCCTTTTGCATCCTCTTCTGGCACCTACAGGAAACCAGGTCCTCCCGCATGATTCCAAGTCTTTGGACGAAAGATCCAAGCATGAAAGGCCTTCTTCAGTGTGCTTGAATGCAGAGGTCTTAGGGCTGCCCTTAAGCATTTAGCTTTAGAAACACAGCAAAGGATGGTTTCTCCACGTAGATCATGAGAGTGGTGTGATGCACGTGGTCAGTTCAGGCTGATAGAGTTGTGGCCCAGAGAAACGCTTTGTTCTGATGAAAGGATGACCAGATGAAGGACTCCAACAGCCTCTTCCCTAAACGTTGTTGCAAGTCCTACTCTCAGCACACGTATGTTTCAGACTTAAGCTGCATTCCGAGAGGACACCATGCAAACATACGTTTGGGCATTCCACGGTGTATGAATTTGGAGAAAGCAACTGAAAGTGTTAGATAGTGAAGATTGAGCTCAGTGACCCCAGAAAAATTTCCATTGCACGGTTGAATTAAGCTGCCCTAGCCATCGGAGGAGCTTACTCGCCTGAGGCTCCTGGTCCTCCCTGCTTTTCACCTGTTGAACAGAACGCCCACCCGTCGTGCTTCCAATGCTGTGCAGAAAGCAGCTTTCTTTGCCTCTTCCCCTGAGGCTGGGCAGAAGGCCTCTTCACAGTATTCTCATATCTGGGAGTATAAGTATATACAAGAAGCTCTAATTTTCACAGCAGTGTTTGGCTGCCTTTCTGAATATGGCTGAGTAGGAAATCACATGATCTGAGACAGTCCCAGAGCCTTCTCCGCAGGACAACAGCTCTGAGGTTTGGGGCCTCATCACCACCGCGCTTTGGAGAAGCTTGCACCCACCTGTTGCTTACATGGTGCCTGGGGATTAAAAAATGGGCACTCAGGTTACAAAGCTCAGACTGTGGCATGGGAGACCGGCTTCCATAGCACCCAGACAACCTGGGCCCCTCTGCAGCAGCCAGGAAGTAGCAGGAAATCGCCACTTTTGAGAATTTCAAGGTAAATTCGTTGAATGCCTGAATTCTTCTGACAGCCGGCCTTCTTCAGCAAGGCTTCACTTGAATGGCAAAACAAGCGAGGGCGTGCCGCCGCTCAGCAAAAGAGAGTACTACACCGGATAAATCGCCCAGTCGCTCAGAGTGCAGCCACCCAAGACAGACACTGAAATCACACTGCAAGAAGAATTCGTTGTACGCGGGAATTTTTCTTACAGAAAGTCTTCCACAGCAAGGCCGCATGCGATTGGCCCCACAAGCGAAGCATCTGCTGCTCAGCTGAAGACAGCTCCACACAGAAGACTTCACTCAGGTGCTTAGAGTGCAGGCACACAGGACAGACACGGAAAACACATTGAAAGCTGTTTCAGCATCTAGTGCAACGATGTCAATGATTCCTTGAATGGAGCATTCTGCGCTGCTTCCTTTCACCCACATAAGCTGAATCCAAAGCTGACTTGCCTCCACTACGTTTATTTCAGAGCATCTACTCTAACTTCCCTTGTGGCTAGTGGGAATGCCTATTCCAGGCCCACTTATGTCTTTGAGATAGAGGACGTATAGAGAATACAGCCTTTCACTACAACGTTTACTGGTTTCCATACCACATAGGAGCAAATTGCATGCAAGGCGAAAGCAACCTTGTGTTCTCTCAGGGAGGGTCTCCTCGGTGCACGGTGGAATGTTTCCTATTTCAAAGTCTGGCATAAGGCTCTCCTGCAGCGGTTTCGGACACTTTACAGCTAAGGCGTCATCATGGCATTGCTAGCAAAGGGATGACGTGGCCTTTTGCATCCTCTTCTGGCACCTACAGGAAACCAGGTCCTCCCGCATGATTCCAAGTCTTTGGACGAAAGATCCAAGCATGAAAGGCCTTCTTCAGTGTGCTTGAATGCAGAGGTCTTAGGGCTGCCCTTAAGCATTTAGCTTTAGAAACACAGCAAAGGATGGTTTCTCCACGTAGATCATGAGAGTGGTGTGATGCACGTGGTCAGTTCAGGCTGATAGAGTTGTGGCCCAGAGAAACGCTTTGTTCTGATGAAAGGATGACCAGATGAAGGACTCCAACAGCCTCTTCCCTAAACGTTGTTGCAAGTCCTACTCTCAGCACACGTATGTTTCAGACTTAAGCTGCATTCCGAGAGGACACCATGCAAACATACGTTTGGGCATTCCACGGTGTATGAATTTGGAGAAAGCAACTGAAAGTGTTAGATAGTGAAGATTGAGCTCAGTGACCCCAGAAAAATTTCCATTGCACGGTTGAATTAAGCTGCCCTAGCCATCGGAGGAGCTTACTCGCCTGAGGCTCCTGGTCCTCCCTGCTTTTCACCTGTTGAACAGAACGCCCACCCGTCGTGCTTCCAATGCTGTGCAGAAAGCAGCTTTCTTTGCCTCTTCCCCTGAGGCTGGGCAGAAGGCCTCTTCACAGTATTCTCATATCTGGGAGTATAAGTATATACAAGAAGCTCTAATTTTCACAGCAGTGTTTGGCTGCCTTTCTGAATATGGCTGAGTAGGAAATCACATGATCTGAGACAGTCCCAGAGCCTTCTCTGCAGGACAACAGCTCTGAGGTTTGGGGCCTCATCACCACCGCGCTTTGGAGAAGCTTGCACACACCTGTTGCTTACATGATGCCTGGGGATTAAAAAATGGGCACTCAGGTTACAAAGCTCAGACTGTGGCATGGGAGACCGGCTTCCATACCACCCAGACAACCTGGGCCCCTCTGCAGCAGCCGGGAAGTAGCAGGAAAACGCCACTTTTGAGAATTTCAAGGTAAATTCGTTGAATGCCGGAATTCTTCTGACAGCCGGCTTTCTTCAGCAAGGCTTCACTTGAATGGCAAAACAAGCGAGGGCGTGCCGCCGCTCAGCAAAAGAGAGTACTACACCGGATAAATCGCCCAGTCGCTCAGAGTGCAGCCACCCAAGACAGACACTGAAATCACACTGCAAGAAGAATTCGTTGTACGCGGGAATTTTTCTTACAGAAAGTCTTCCACAGCAAGGCCGCATGCGATTGGCCCCACAAGCGAAGCATCTGCTGCTCAGCTGAAGACAGCTCCACACAGCAGACTTCACTCAGGTGCTTAGAGTGCAGGCACACAGGACAGACACGGAAAACACATTGAAAGCTGTTTCAGCATCTAGTGCAACGATGTCAATGATTCCTTGAATGGAGCATTCTGCGCTGCTTCCTTTCACCCACATAAGCTGAATCCAAAGCTGACTTGCCTCCACTACGTTTATTTCAGAGCATCTACTCTAACTTCCCTTGTGGCTAGTGGGAATGCCTATTCCAGGCCCACTTATGTCTTTGAGATAGAGGACGTATAGAGAATACAGCCTTTCACTACAACGTTTACTGGTTTCCATACCACATAGGAGCAAATTGCATGCAAGGCGAAAGCAACCTTGTGTTCTCTCAGGGAGGGTCTCCTCGGTGCACGGTGGAATGTTTCCTATTTCAAAGTCTGGCATAAGGCTCTCCTGCAGCGGTTTCGGACACTTTACAGCTAAGGCGTCATCATGGCATTGCTAGCAAAGGGATGACGTGGCCTTTTGCATCCTCTTCTGGCACCTACAGGAAACCAGGTCCTCCCGCATGATTCCAAGTCTTTGGACGAAAGATCCAAGCATGAAAGGCCTTCTTCAGTGTGCTTGAATGCAGAGATCTTAGGGCTGCCCTTAAGCATTTAGCTTTAGAAACACAGCAAAGGATGGTTTCTCCACGTAGATCATGAGAGTGGTGTGATGCACGTGGTCAGTTCAGGCTGATAGAGTTGTGGCCTAGAGGAACGCTTTGTTCTGATGAAAGGATGACCAGATGAAGGACTCCAACAGCCTCTTCCCTAAACGTTGTTGCAAGTCCTACTCTCAGCACACGTATGTTTCAGACTTAAGCTGCATTCCGAGAGGACACCATGCAAACATACGTTTGGGCATTCCACGGTGTATGAATTTGGAGAAAGCAACTGAAAGTGTTAGTGAAGATTGAGCTCAGTGACCATAGAAAAATTTCCATTGCACGGTTGAATTAAGCTGCCCTAGCCATCGGAGGAGCTTACTCGCCTGAGGCTCCTGGTCCTCCCTGCTTTTCACCTGTTGAACAGAACGCCCACCCGTCGTGCTTCCAATGCTGTGCAGAAAGCAGCTTTCTTTGCCTCTTCCCCTGAGGCTGGGCAGAAGGCCTCTTCACAGTATTCTCATATCTGGGAGTATAAGTATATACAAGAAGCTCTAATTTTCACAGCAGTGTTTGGCTGCCTTTCTGAATATGGCTGAGTAGGAAATCACATGATCTGAGACAGTCCCAGAGCCTTCTCTGCAGGACAACAGCTCTGAGGTTTGGGGCCTCATCGCCACCGCGCTTTGGAGAAGCTTGCACACACCTGTTGCTTACATGATGCCTGGGGATTAAAAAATGGGCACTCAGGTTACAAAGCTCAGACTGTGGCATGGGAGACCGGCTTCCATACCACCCAGACAACCTGGGCCCCTCTGCAGCAGCCGGGAAGTAGCAGGAAAACGCCACTTTTGAGAATTTCAAGGTAAATTCGTTGAATGCCGGAATTCTTCTGACAGCCGGCTTTCTTCAGCAAGGCTTCACTTGAATGGCAAAACAAGCGAGGGCGTGCCGCCGCTCAGCAAAAGAGAGTACTACACCGGATAAATCGCCCAGTCGCTCAGAGTGCAGCCACCCAAGACAGACACTGAAATCACACTGCAAGAAGAATTCGTTGTACGCGGGAATTTTTCTTACAGAAAGTCTTCCACAGCAAGGCCGCATGCGATTGGCCCCACAAGCGAAGCATCTGCTGCTCAGCTGAAGACAGCTCCACACAGCAGACTTCACTCAGGTGCTTAGAGTGCAGGCACACAGGACAGACACGGAAAACACATTGAAAGCTGTTTCAGCATCTAGTGCAACGATGTCAATGATTCCTTGAATGGAGCATTCTGCGCTGCTTCCTTTCACCCACATAAGCTGAATCCAAAGCTGACTTGCCTCCACTACGTTTATTTCAGAGCATCTACTCTAACTTCCCTTGTGGCTAGTGGGAATGCCTATTCCAGGCCCACTTATGTCTTTGAGATAGAGGACGTATAGAGAATACAGCCTTTCACTACAACGTTTACTGGTTTCCATACCACATAGGAGCAAATTGCATGCAAGGCGAAAGCAACCTTGTGTTCTCTCAGGGAGGGTCTCCTCGGTGCACGGTGGAATGTTTCCTATTTCAAAGTCTGGCATAAGGCTCTCCTGCAGCGGTTTCGGACACTTTACAGCTAAGGCGTCATCATGGCATTGCTAGCAAAGGGATGACGTGGCCTTTTGCATCCTCTTCTGGCACCTACAGGAAACCAGGTCCTCCCGCATGATTCCAAGTCTTTGGACGAAAGATCCAAGCATGAAAGGCCTTCTTCAGTGTGCTTGAATGCAGAGATCTTAGGGCTGCCCTTAAGCATTTAGCTTTAGAAACACAGCAAAGGATGGTTTCTCCACGTAGATCATGAGAGTGGTGTGATGCACGTGGTCAGTTCAGGCTGATAGAGTGGTGGCCTAGAGGAACGCTTTGTTCTGATGAAAGGATGACCAGATGAAGGACTCCAACAGCCTCTTCCCTAAACGTTGTTGCAAGTCCTACTCTCAGCACACGTATGTTTCAGACTTAAGCTGCATTCCGAGAGGACACCATGCAAACATACGTTTGGGCATTCCACGGTGTATGAATTTGGAGAAAGCAACTGAAAGTGTTAGTGAAGATTGAGCTCAGTGACCATAGAAAAATTTCCATTGCACGGTTGAATTAAGCTGCCCTAGCCATCGGAGGAGCTTACTCGCCTGAGGCTCCTGGTCCTCCCTGCTTTTCACCTGTTGAACAGAACGCCCACCCGTCGTGCTTCCAATGCTGTGCAGAAAGCAGCTTTCTTTGCCTCTTCCCCTGAGGCTGGGCAGAAGGCCTCTTCACAGTATTCTCATATCTGGGAGTATAAGTATATACAAGAAGCTCTAATTTTCACAGCAGTGTTTGGCTGCCTTTCTGAATATGGCTGAGTAGGAAATCACATGATCTGAGACAGTCCCAGAGCCTTCTCTGCAGGACAACAGCTCTGAGGTTTGGGGCCTCATCGCCACCGCGCTTTGGAGAAGCTTGCACACACCTGTTGCTTACATGATGCCTGGGGATTAAAAAATGGGCACTCAGGTTACAAAGCTCAGACTGTGGCATGGGAGACCGGCTTCCATACCACCCAGACAACCTGGGCCCCTCTGCAGCAGCCGGGAAGTAGCAGGAAAACGCCACTTTTGAGAATTTCAAGGTAAATTCGTTGAATGCCGGAATTCTTCTGACAGCCGGCTTTCTTCAGCAAGGCTTCACTTGAATGGCAAAACAAGCGAGGGCGTGCCGCCGCTCAGCAAAAGAGAGTACTACACCGGATAAATCGCCCAGTCGCTCAGAGTGCAGCCACCCAAGACAGACACTGAAATCACACTGCAAGAAGAATTCGTTGTACGCGGGAATTTTTCTTACAGAAAGTCTTCCACAGCAAGGCCGCATGCGATTGGCCCCACAAGCGAAGCATCTGCTGCTCAGCTGAAGACAGCTCCACACAGCAGACTTCACTCAGGTGCTTAGAGTGCAGGCACACAGGACAGACACGGAAAACACATTGAAAGCTGTTTCAGCATCTAGTGCAACGATGTCAATGATTCCTTGAATGGAGCATTCTGCGCTGCTTCCTTTCACCCACATAAGCTGAATCCAAAGCTGACTTGCCTCCACTACGTTTATTTCAGAGCATCTACTCTAACTTCCCTTGTGGCTAGTGGGAATGCCTATTCCAGGCCCACTTATGTCTTTGAGATAGAGGACGTATAGAGAATACAGCCTTTCACTACAACGTTTACTGGTTTCCATACCACATAGGAGCAAATTGCATGCAAGGCGAAAGCAACCTTGTGTTCTCTCAGGGAGGGTCTCCTCGGTGCACGGTGGAATGTTTCCTATTTCAAAGTCTGGCATAAGGCTCTCCTGCAGCGGTTTCGGACACTTTACAGCTAAGGCGTCATCATGGCATTGCTAGCAAAGGGATGACGTGGCCTTTTGCATCCTCTTCTGGCACCTACAGGAAACCAGGTCCTCCCGCATGATTCCAAGTCTTTGGACGAAAGATCCAAGCATGAAAGGCCTTCTTCAGTGTGCTTGAATGCAGAGATCTTAGGGCTGCCCTTAAGCATTTAGCTTTAGAAACACAGCAAAGGATGGTTTCTCCACGTAGATCATGAGAGTGGTGTGATGCACGTGGTCAGTTCAGGCTGATAGAGTGGTGGCCTAGAGGAACGCTTTGTTCTGATGAAAGGATGACCAGATGAAGGACTCCAACAGCCTCTTCCCTAAACGTTGTTGCAAGTCCTACTCTCAGCACACGTATGTTTCAGACTTAAGCTGCATTCCGAGAGGACACCATGCAAACATACGTTTGGGCATTCCACGGTGTATGAATTTGGAGAAAGCAACTGAAAGTGTTAGTGAAGATTGAGCTCAGTGACCATAGAAAAATTTCCATTGCACGGTTGAATTAAGCTGCCCTAGCCATCGGAGGAGCTTACTCGCCTGAGGCTCCTGGTCCTCCCTGCTTTTCACCTGTTGAACAGAACGCCCACCCGTCGTGCTTCCAATGCTGTGCAGAAAGCAGCTTTCTTTGCCTCTTCCCCTGAGGCTGGGCAGAAGGCCTCTTCACAGTATTCTCATATCTGGGAGTATAAGTATATACAAGAAGCTCTAATTTTCACAGCAGTGTTTGGCTGCCTTTCTGAATATGGCTGAGTAGGAAATCACATGATCTGAGACAGTCCCAGAGCCTTCTCTGCAGGACAACAGCTCTGAGGTTTGGGGCCTCATCGCCACCGCGCTTTGGAGAAGCTTGCACACACCTGTTGCTTACATGATGCCTGGGGATTAAAAAATGGGCACTCAGGTTACAAAGCTCAGACTGTGGCATGGGAGACCGGCTTCCATACCACCCAGACAACCTGGGCCCCTCTGCAGCAGCCGGGAAGTAGCAGGAAAACGCCACTTTTGAGAATTTCAAGGTAAATTCGTTGAATGCCGGAATTCTTCTGACAGCCGGCTTTCTTCAGCAAGGCTTCACTTGAATGGCAAAACAAGCGAGGGCGTGCCGCCGCTCAGCAAAAGAGAGTACTACACCGGATAAATCGCCCAGTCGCTCAGAGTGCAGCCACCCAAGACAGACACTGAAATCACACTGCAAGAAGAATTCGTTGTACGCGGGAATTTTTCTTACAGAAAGTCTTCCACAGCAAGGCCGCATGCGATTGGCCCCACAAGCGAAGCATCTGCTGCTCAGCTGAAGACAGCTCCACACAGCAGACTTCACTCAGGTGCTTAGAGTGCAGGCACACAGGACAGACACGGAAAACACATTGAAAGCTGTTTCAGCATCTAGTGCAACGATGTCAATGATTCCTTGAATGGAGCATTCTGCGCTGCTTCCTTTCACCCACATAAGCTGAATCCAAAGCTGACTTGCCTCCACTACGTTTATTTCAGAGCATCTACTCTAACTTCCCTTGTGGCTAGTGGGAATGCCTATTCCAGGCCCACTTATGTCTTTGAGATAGAGGACGTATAGAGAATACAGCCTTTCACTACAACGTTTACTGGTTTCCATACCACATAGGAGCAAATTGCATGCAAGGCGAAAGCAACCTTGTGTTCTCTCAGGGAGGGTCTCCTCGGTGCACGGTGGAATGTTTCCTATTTCAAAGTCTGGCATAAGGCTCTCCTGCAGCGGTTTCGGACACTTTACAGCTAAGGCGTCATCATGGCATTGCTAGCAAAGGGATGACGTGGCCTTTTGCATCCTCTTCTGGCACCTACAGGAAACCAGGTCCTCCCGCATGATTCCAAGTCTTTGGACGAAAGATCCAAGCATGAAAGGCCTTCTTCAGTGTGCTTGAATGCAGAGATCTTAGGGCTGCCCTTAAGCATTTAGCTTTAGAAACACAGCAAAGGATGGTTTCTCCACGTAGATCATGAGAGTGGTGTGATGCACGTGGTCAGTTCAGGCTGATAGAGTTGTGGCCTAGAGGAACGCTTTGTTCTGATGAAAGGATGACCAGATGAAGGACTCCAACAGCCTCTTCCCTAAACGTTGTTGCAAGTCCTACTCTCAGCACACGTATGTTTCAGACTTAAGCTGCATTCCGAGAGGACACCATGCAAACATACGTTTGGGCATTCCACGGTGTATGAATTTGGAGAAAGCAACTGAAAGTGTTAGTGAAGATTGAGCTCAGTGACCATAGAAAAATTTCCATTGCACGGTTGAATTAAGCTGCCCTAGCCATCGGAGGAGCTTACTCGCCTGAGGCTCCTGGTCCTCCCTGCTTTTCACCTGTTGAACAGAACGCCCACCCGTCGTGCTTCCAATGCTGTGCAGAAAGCAGCTTTCTTTGCCTCTTCCCCTGAGGCTGGGCAGAAGGCCTCTTCACAGTATTCTCATATCTGGGAGTATAAGTATATACAAGAAGCTCTAATTTTCACAGCAGTGTTTGGCTGCCTTTCTGAATATGGCTGAGTAGGAAATCACATGATCTGAGACAGTCCCAGAGCCTTCTCTGCAGGACAACAGCTCTGAGGTTTGGGGCCTCATCGCCACCGCGCTTTGGAGAAGCTTGCACACACCTGTTGCTTACATGATGCCTGGGGATTAAAAAATGGGCACTCAGGTTACAAAGCTCAGACTGTGGCATGGGAGACCGGCTTCCATACCACCCAGACAACCTGGGCCCCTCTGCAGCAGCCGGGAAGTAGCAGGAAAACGCCACTTTTGAGAATTTCAAGGTAAATTCGTTGAATGCCGGAATTCTTCTGACAGCCGGCTTTCTTCAGCAAGGCTTCACTTGAATGGCAAAACAAGCGAGGGCGTGCCGCCGCTCAGCAAAAGAGAGTACTACACCGGATAAATCGCCCAGTCGCTCAGAGTGCAGCCACCCAAGACAGACACTGAAATCACACTGCAAGAAGAATTCGTTGTACGCGGGAATTTTTCTTACAGAAAGTCTTCCACAGCAAGGCCGCATGCGATTGGCCCCACAAGCGAAGCATCTGCTGCTCAGCTGAAGACAGCTCCACACAGCAGACTTCACTCAGGTGCTTAGAGTGCAGGCACACAGGACAGACACGGAAAACACATTGAAAGCTGTTTCAGCATCTAGTGCAACGATGTCAATGATTCCTTGAATGGAGCATTCTGCGCTGCTTCCTTTCACCCACATAAGCTGAATCCAAAGCTGACTTGCCTCCACTACGTTTATTTCAGAGCATCTACTCTAACTTCCCTTGTGGCTAGTGGGAATGCCTATTCCAGGCCCACTTATGTCTTTGAGATAGAGGACGTATAGAGAATACAGCCTTTCACTACAACGTTTACTGGTTTCCATACCACATAGGAGCAAATTGCATGCAAGGCGAAAGCAACCTTGTGTTCTCTCAGGGAGGGTCTCCTCGGTGCACGGTGGAATGTTTCCTATTTCAAAGTCTGGCATAAGGCTCTCCTGCAGCGGTTTCGGACACTTTACAGCTAAGGCGTCATCATGGCATTGCTAGCAAAGGGATGACGTGGCCTTTTGCATCCTCTTCTGGCACCTACAGGAAACCAGGTCCTCCCGCATGATTCCAAGTCTTTGGACGAAAGATCCAAGCATGAAAGGCCTTCTTCAGTGTGCTTGAATGCAGAGATCTTAGGGCTGCCCTTAAGCATTTAGCTTTAGAAACACAGCAAAGGATGGTTTCTCCACGTAGATCATGAGAGTGGTGTGATGCACGTGGTCAGTTCAGGCTGATAGAGTGGTGGCCTAGAGGAACGCTTTGTTCTGATGAAAGGATGACCAGATGAAGGACTCCAACAGCCTCTTCCCTAAACGTTGTTGCAAGTCCTACTCTCAGCACACGTATGTTTCAGACTTAAGCTGCATTCCGAGAGGACACCATGCAAACATACGTTTGGGCATTCCACGGTGTATGAATTTGGAGAAAGCAACTGAAAGTGTTAGTGAAGATTGAGCTCAGTGACCATAGAAAAATTTCCATTGCACGGTTGAATTAAGCTGCCCTAGCCATCGGAGGAGCTTACTCGCCTGAGGCTCCTGGTCCTCCCTGCTTTTCACCTGTTGAACAGAACGCCCACCCGTCGTGCTTCCAATGCTGTGCAGAAAGCAGCTTTCTTTGCCTCTTCCCCTGAGGCTGGGCAGAAGGCCTCTTCACAGTATTCTCATATCTGGGAGTATAAGTATATACAAGAAGCTCTAATTTTCACAGCAGTGTTTGGCTGCCTTTCTGAATATGGCTGAGTAGGAAATCACATGATCTGAGACAGTCCCAGAGCCTTCTCCGCAGGACAACAGCTCTGAGGTTTGGGGCCTCATCACCACCGCGCTTTGGAGAAGCTTGCACCCACCTGTTGCTTACATGGTGCCTGGGGATTAAAAAATGGGCACTCAGGTTACAAAGCTCAGACTGTGGCATGGGAGACCGGCTTCCATAGCACCCAGACAACCTGGGCCCCTCTGCAGCAGCCAGGAAGTAGCAGGAAATCGCCACTTTTGAGAATTTCAAGGTAAATTCGTTGAATGCCTGAATTCTTCTGACAGCCGGCCTTCTTCAGCAAGGCTTCACTTGAATGGCAAAACAAGCGAGGGCGTGCCGCCGCTCAGCAAAAGAGAGTACTACACCGGATAAATCGCCCAGTCGCTCAGAGTGCAGCCACCCAAGACAGACACTGAAATCACACTGCAAGAAGAATTCGTTGTACGCGGGAATTTTTCTTACAGAAAGTCTTCCACAGCAAGGCCGCATGCGATTGGCCCCACAAGCGAAGCATCTGCTGCTCAGCTGAAGACAGCTCCACACAGAAGACTTCACTCAGGTGCTTAGAGTGCAGGCACACAGGACAGACACGGAAAACACATTGAAAGCTGTTTCAGCATCTAGTGCAACGATGTCAATGATTCCTTGAATGGAGCATTCTGCGCTGCTTCCTTTCACCCACATAAGCTGAATCCAAAGCTGACTTGCCTCCACTACGTTTATTTCAGAGCATCTACTCTAACTTCCCTTGTGGCTAGTGGGAATGCCTATTCCAGGCCCACTTATGTCTTTGAGATAGAGGACGTATAGAGAATACAGCCTTTCACTACAACGTTTACTGGTTTCCATACCACATAGGAGCAAATTGCATGCAAGGCGAAAGCAACCTTGTGTTCTCTCAGGGAGGGTCTCCTCGGTGCACGGTGGAATGTTTCCTATTTCAAAGTCTGGCATAAGGCTCTCCTGCAGCGGTTTCGGACACTTTACAGCTAAGGCGTCATCATGGCATTGTTAGCAAAGGGATGACGTGGCCTTTTGCATCCTCTTCTGGCACCTACAGGAAACCAGGTCCTCCCGCATGATTCCAAGTCTTTGGACGAAAGATCCAAGCATGAAAGGCCTTCTTCAGTGTGCTTGAATGCAGAGGTCTTAGGGCTGCCCTTAAGCATTTAGCTTTAGAAACACAGCAAAGGATGGTTTCTCCACGTAGATCATGAGAGTGGTGTGATGCACGTGGTCAGTTCAGGCTGATAGAGTTGTGGCCCAGAGAAACGCTTTGTTCTGATGAAAGGATGACCAGATGAAGGACTCCAACAGCCTCTTCCCTAAACGTTGTTGCAAGTCCTACTCTCAGCACACGTATGTTTCAGACTTAAGCTGCATTCCGAGAGGACACCATGCAAACATACGTTTGGGCATTCCACGGTGTATGAATTTGGAGAAAGCAACTGAAAATGTTAGATAGTGAAGATTGAGCTCAGTGACCCCAGAAAAATTTCCATTGCACGGTTGAATTAAGCTGCCCTAGCCATCGGAGGAGCTTACTCGCCTGAGGCTCCTGGTCCTCCCTGCTTTTCACCTGTTGAACAGAACGCCCACCCGTCGTGCTTCCAATGCTGTGCAGAAAGCAGCTTTCTTTGCCTCTTCCCCTGAGGCTGGGCAGAAGGCCTCTTCACAGTATTCTCATATCTGGGAGTATAAGTATATACAAGAAGCTCTAATTTTCACAGCAGTGTTTGGCTGCCTTTCTGAATATGGCTGAGTAGGAAATCACATGATCTGAGACAGTCCCAGAGCCTTCTCTGCAGGACAACAGCTCTGAGGTTTGGGGCCTCATCGCCACCGCGCTTTGGAGAAGCTTGCACACACCTGTTGCTTACATGATGCCTGGGGATTAAAAAATGGGCACTCAGGTTACAAAGCTCAGACTGTGGCATGGGAGACCGGCTTCCATACCACCCAGACAACCTGGGCCCCTCTGCAGCAGCCGGGAAGTAGCAGGAAAACGCCACTTTTGAGAATTTCAAGGTAAATTCGTTGAATGCCGGAATTCTTCTGACAGCCGGCTTTCTTCAGCAAGGCTTCACTTGAATGGCAAAACAAGCGAGGGCGTGCCGCCGCTCAGCAAAAGAGAGTACTACACCGGATAAATCGCCCAGTCGCTCAGAGTGCAGCCACCCAAGACAGACACTGAAATCACACTGCAAGAAGAATTCGTTGTACGCGGGAATTTTTCTTACAGAAAGTCTTCCACAGCAAGGCCGCATGCGATAGGCCCCACAAGCGAAGCATCTGCTGCTCAGCTGAAGACAGCTCCACACAGCAGACTTCACTCAGGTGCTTAGAGTGCAGGCACACAGGACAGACACGGAAAACACATTGAAAGCTGTTTCAGCATCTAGTGCAACGATGTCAATGATTCCTTGAATGGAGCATTCTGCGCTGCTTCCTTTCACCCACATAAGCTGAATCCAAAGCTGACTTGCCTCCACTACGTTTATTTCAGAGCATCTACTCTAACTTCCCTTGTGGCTAGTGGGAATGCCTATTCCAGGCCCACTTATGTCTTTGAGATAGAGGACGTATAGAGAATACAGCCTTTCACTACAACGTTTACTGGTTTCCATACCACATAGGAGCAAATTGCATGCAAGGCGAAAGCAACCTTGTGTTCTCTCAGGGAGGGTCTCCTCGGTGCACGGTGGAATGTTTCCTATTTCAAAGTCTGGCATAAGGCTCTCCTGCAGCGGTTTCGGACACTTTACAGCTAAGGCGTCATCATGGCATTGTTAGCAAAGGGATGACGTGGCCTTTTGCATCCTCTTCTGGCACCTACAGGAAACCAGGTCCTCCCGCATGATTCCAAGTCTTTGGACGAAAGATCCAAGCATGAAAGGCCTTCTTCAGTGTGCTTGAATGCAGAGGTCTTAGGGCTGCCCTTAAGCATTTAGCTTTAGAAACACAGCAAAGGATGGTTTCTCCACGTAGATCATGAGAGTGGTGTGATGCACGTGGTCAGTTCAGGCTGATAGAGTTGTGGCCCAGAGAAACGCTTTGTTCTGATGAAAGGATGACCAGATGAAGGACTCCAACAGCCTCTTCAATAAACGATGTTGCAAGTCCTACTCTCAGCACACGTATGTTTCAGACTTAAGCTGCATTCCGAGAGTACACCATGCAAACATACGTTTGGGCATTCCACGGTGTATGAATTTGGAGAAAGCAACTGAAAGTGTTAGATAGTGAAGATTGAGCTCAGTGACCCCAGAAAAATTTCCATTGCACGGTTGAATTAAGCTGCCCTAGCCATCGGAGGAGCTTACTCGCCTGAGGCTCCTGGTCCTCCCTGCTTTTCACCTGTTGAACAGAACGCCCACCCGTCGTGCTTCCAATGCTGTGCAGAAAGCAGCTTTCTTTGCCTCTTCCCCTGAGGCTGGGCAGAAGGCCTCTTCACAGTATTCTCATATCTGGGAGTATAAGTATATACAAGAAGCTCTAATTTTCACAGCAGTGTTTGGCTGCCTTTCTGAATATGGCTGAGTAGGAAATCACATGATCTGAGACAGTCCCAGAGCCTTCTCTGCAGGACAACAGCTCTGAGGTTTGGGGCCTCATCGCCACCGCGCTTTGGAGAAGCTTGCACCCACCTGTTGCTTACATGGTGCCTGGGGATTAAAAAATGGGCACTCACGTTACAAAGCTCAGACTGTGGCATGGGAGACCGGCTTCCATAGCACCCAGACAACATGGGCCCCTCTGCAGCAACCGGGAAGTAGCAGGAAAACGCCACTTTTGAGAATTTCAAGGTAAATTCGTTGAATGCCGGAATTCTTCTGACAGCCGGCCTTCTTCAGCAAGGCTTCACTTGAATGGCAAAACAAGCGAGGGCGTGCCGCCGCTCAGCAAAAGAGAGTACTACACCGGATAAATCGCCCAGTCGCTCAGAGTGCAGCCACCCAAGACAGACACTGAAATCACACTGCAAGAAGAATTCATTGTACGCGGGAATTTTTCTTACAGAAAGTCTTCCACAGCAAGGCCGCATGCGATTGGCCCCACAAGCGAAGCATCTGCTGCTCAGCTGAAGACAGCTCCACACAGCAGACTTCACTCAGGTGCTTAGAGTGCAGGCACACAGGACAGACACGGAAAACACATTGAAAGCTGTTTCAGCATCTAGTGCAACGATGTCAATGATTCCTTGAATGGAGCATTCTGCGCTGCTTCCTTTCACCCACATAAGCTGAATCCAAAGCTGACTTGCCTCCACTACGTTTATTTCAGAGCATCTACTCTAACTTCCCTTGTGGCTAGTGGGAATGCCTATTCCAGGCCCACTTATGTCTTTGAGATAGAGGACGTATAGAGAATACAGCCTTTCACTACAACGTTTACTGGTTTCCATACCACATAGGAGCAAATTGCATGCAAGGCGAAAGCAACCTTGTGTTCTCTCAGGGAGGGTCTCCTCGGTGCACGGTGGAATGTTTCCTATTTCAAAGTCTGGCATAAGGCTCTCCTGCAGCGGTTTCGGACACTTTACAGCTAAGGCGTCATCATGGCATTGCTAGCAAAGGGATGACGTGGCCTTTTGCATCCTCTTCTGGCACCTACAGGAAACCAGGTCCTCCCGCATGATTCCAAGTCTTTGGACGAAAGATCCAAGCATGAAAGGCCTTCTTCAGTGTGCTTGAATGCAGAGGTCTTAGGGCTGCCCTTAAGCATTTAGCTTTAGAAACACAGCAAAGGATGGTTTCTCCACGTAGATCATGAGAGTGGTGTGATGCACGTGGTCAGTTCAGGCTGATAGAGTTGTGGCCCAGAGAAACGCTTTGTTCTGATGAAAGGATGATCAGATGAAGGACTCCAACAGCCTCTTCCCTAAACGTTGTTGCAAGTCCTACTCTCAGCACACGTATGTTTCAGACTTAAGCTGCATTCCGAGAGGACACCATGCAAACATACGTTTGGGCATTCCACGGTGTATGAATTTGGAGAAAGCAACTGAAAGTGTTAGATAGTGAAGATTGAGCTCAGTGACCCCAGAAAAATTTCCATTGCACGGTTGAATTAAGCTGCCCTAGCCATCGGAGGAGCTTACTCGCCTGAGGCTCCTGGTCCTCCCTGCTTTTCACCTGTTGAACAGAACGCCCACCCTTCGTGCTTCCAATGCTGTGCAGAAAGCAGCTTTCTTTGCCTCTTCCCCTGAGGCTGGGCAGAAGGCCTCTTCACAGTATTCTCATATCTAGGAGTATAAGTATATACAAGAAGCTCTAATTTTCACAGCAGTGTTTGGCTGCCTTTCTGAATATGGCTGAGTAGGAAATCACATGATCTGAGACAGTCCCAGAGCCTTCTCCGCAGGACAACAGCTCTGAGGTTTGGGGCCCCATCACCACCGCGCTTTGGAGAAGCTTGCACCCACCTGTTGCTTACATGGTGCCTGGGGATTAAAAAATGGGCACTCAGGTTACAAAGCTCAGACTGTGGCATGGGAGACCAGCTTCCATAGCACCCAGACAACCTGGGCCCCTCTGCAGCAGCCAGGAAGTAGCAGGAAATCGCCACTTTTGAGAATTTCAAGGTAAATTCGTTGAATGCCTGAATTCTTCTGACAGCCGGCCTTCTTCAGCAAGGCTTCACTTGAATGGCAAAACAAGCGAGGGCGTGCCGCCGCTCAGCAAAAGAGAGTACTACACCGGATAAATCGCCCAGTCGCTCAGAGTGCAGCCACCCAAGACAGACACTGAAATCACACTGCAAGAAGAATTCGTTGTACGCGGGAATTTTTCTTACAGAAAGTCTTCCACAGCAAGGCCGCATGCGATTGGCCCCACAAGCGAAGCATCTGCTGCTCAGCTGAAGACAGCTCCACACAGCAGACTTCAATCAGGTGCTTAGAGTGCAGGCACACAGGACAGACACGGAAAACACATTGAAAGCTGTTTCAGCATCTAGTGCAACGATGTCAATGATTCCTTGAATGGAGCATTCTGCGCTGCTTCCTTTCACCCACATAAGCTGAATCCAAAGCTGACTTGCCTCCACTACGTTTATTTCAGAGCATCTACTCTAACTTCCCTTGTGGCTAGTGGGAATGCCTATTCCAGGCCCACTTATGTCTTTGAGATAGAGGACGTATAGAGAATACAGCCTTTCACTACAACGTTTACTGGTTTCCATACCACATAGGAGCAAATTGCATGCAAGGCGAAAGCAACCTTGTGTTCTCTCAGGGAGGGTCTCCTCGGTGCACGGTGGAATGTTTCCTATTTCAAAGTCTGGCATAAGGCTCTCCTGCAGCGGTTTCGGACACTTTACAGCTAAGGCGTCATCATGGCATTGCTAGCAAAGGGATGACGTGGCCTTTTGCATCCTCTTCTGGCACCTACAGGAAACCAGGTCCTCCCGCATGATTCCAAGTCTTTGGACGAAAGATCCAAGCATGAAAGGCCTTCTTCAGTGTGCTTGAATGCAGAGGTCTTAGGGCTGCCCTTAAGCATTTAGCTTTAGAAACACAGCAAAGGATGGTTTCTCCACGTAGATCATGAGAGTGGTGTGATGCACGTGGTCAGTTCAGGCTGATAGAGTTGTGGCCCAGAGAAACGCTTTGTTCTGATGAAAGGATGACCAGATGAAGGACTCCAACAGCCTCTTCCCTAAACGTTGTTGCAAGTCCTACTCTCAGCACACGTATGTTTCAGACTTAAGCTGCATTCCGAGAGGACACCATGCAAACATACGTTTGGGCATTCCACGGTGTATGAATTTGGAGAAAGCAACTGAAAGTGTTAGATAGTGAAGATTGAGCTCAGTGACCCCAGAAAAATTTCCATTGCACGGTTGAATTAAGCTGCCCTAGCCATCGGAGGAGCTTACTCGCCTGAGGCTCCTGGTCCTCCCTGCTTTTCACCTGTTGAACAGAACGCCCACCCGTCGTGCTTCCAATGCTGTGCAGAAAGCAGCTTTCTTTGCCTCTTCCCCTGAGGCTGGGCAGAAGGCCTCTTCACAGTATTCTCATATCTGGGAGTATAAGTATATACAAGAAGCTCTAATTTTCACAGCAGTGTTTGGCTGCCTTTCTGAATATGGCTGAGTAGGAAATCACATGATCTGAGACAGTCCCAGAGCCTTCTCTGCAGGACAACATCTCTGAGGTTTGGGGCCTCATCACCACCACGCTTTGGAGAAGCTTGCACACACCTGTTGCTTACATGATGCCTGGGGATTAAAAAATGGGCACTCAGGTTACAAAGCTCAGACTGTGGCATGGGAGACCGGCTTCCATACCACCCAGACAACCTGGGCCCCTCTGCAGCAGCCGGGAAGTAGCAGGAAAACGCCACTTTTGAGAATTTCAAGGTAAATTCGTTGAATGCCGGAATTCTTCTGACAGCCGGCTTTCTTCAGCAAGGCTTCACTTGAATGGCAAAACAAGCGAGGGCGTGCCGCCGCTCAGCAAAAGAGAGTACTACACCGGATAAATCGCCCAGTCGCTCAGAGTGCAGCCACCCAAGACAGACACTGAAATCACACTGCAAGAAGAATTCGTTGTACGCGGGAATTTTTCTTACAGAAAGTCTTCCACAGCAAGGCCGCATGCGATTGGCCCCACAAGCGAAGCATCTGCTGCTCAGCTGAAGACAGCTCCACACAGCAGACTTCACTCAGGTGCTTAGAGTGCAGGCACACAGGACAGACACGGAAAACACATTGAAAGCTGTTTCAGCATCTAGTGCAACGATGTCAATGATTCCTTGAATGGAGCATTCTGCGCTGCTTCCTTTCACCCACATAAGCTGAATCCAAAGCTGACTTGCCTCCACTACGTTTATTTCAGAGCATCTACTCTAACTTCCCTTGTGGCTAGTGGGAATGCCTATTCCAGGCCCACTTATGTCTTTGAGATAGAGGACGTATAGAGAATACAGCCTTTCACTACAACGTTTACTGGTTTCCATACCACATAGGAGCAAATTGCATGCAAGGCGAAAGCAACCTTGTGTTCTCTCAGGGAGGGTCTCCTCGGTGCACGGTGGAATGTTTCCTATTTCAAAGTCTGGCATAAGGCTCTCCTGCAGCGGTTTCGGACACTTTACAGCTAAGGCGTCATCATGGCATTGCTAGCAAAGGGATGACGTGGCCTTTTGCATCCTCTTCTGGCACCTACAGGAAACCAGGTCCTCCCGCATGATTCCAAGTCTTTGGACGAAAGATCCAAGCATGAAAGGCCTTCTTCAGTGTGCTTGAATGCAGAGATCTTAGGGCTGCCCTTAAGCATTTAGCTTTAGAAACACAGCAAAGGATGGTTTCTCCACGTAGATCATGAGAGTGGTGTGATGCACGTGGTCAGTTCAGGCTGATAGAGTTGTGGCCTAGAGGAACGCTTTGTTCTGATGAAAGGATGACCAGATGAAGGACTCCAACAGCCTCTTCCCTAAACGTTGTTGCAAGTCCTACTCTCAGCACACGTATGTTTCAGACTTAAGCTGCATTCCGAGAGGACACCATGCAAACATACGTTTGGGCATTCCACGGTGTATGAATTTGGAGAAAGCAACTGAAAGTGTTAGTGAAGATTGAGCTCAGTGACCATAGAAAAATTTCCATTGCACGGTTGAATTAAGCTGCCCTAGCCATCGGAGGAGCTTACTCGCCTGAGGCTCCTGGTCCTCCCTGCTTTTCACCTGTTGAACAGAACGCCCACCCGTCGTGCTTCCAATGCTGTGCAGAAAGCAGCTTTCTTTGCCTCTTCCCCTGAGGCTGGGCAGAAGGCCTCTTCACAGTATTCTCATATCTGGGAGTATAAGTATATACAAGAAGCTCTAATTTTCACAGCAGTGTTTGGCTGCCTTTCTGAATATGGCTGAGTAGGAAATCACATGATCTGAGACAGTCCCAGAGCCTTCTCCGCAGGACAACAGCTCTGAGGTTTGGGGCCTCATCACCACCGCGCTTTGGAGAAGCTTGCACCCACCTGTTGCTTACATGGTGCCTGGGGATTAAAAAATGGGCACTCAGGTTACAAAGCTCAGACTGTGGCATGGGAGACCGGCTTCCATAGCACCCAGACAACCTGGGCCCCTCTGCAGCAGCCAGGAAGTAGCAGGAAATCGCCACTTTTGAGAATTTCAAGGTAAATTCGTTGAATGCCTGAATTCTTCTGACAGCCGGCCTTCTTCAGCAAGGCTTCACTTGAATGGCAAAACAAGCGAGGGCGTGCCGCCGCTCAGCAAAAGAGAGTACTACACCGGATAAATCGCCCAGTCGCTCAGAGTGCAGCCACCCAAGACAGACACTGAAATCACACTGCAAGAAGAATTCGTTGTACGCGGGAATTTTTCTTACAGAAAGTCTTCCACAGCAAGGCCGCATGCGATTGGCCCCACAAGCGAAGCATCTGCTGCTCAGCTGAAGACAGCTCCACACAGAAGACTTCACTCAGGTGCTTAGAGTGCAGGCACACAGGACAGACACGGAAAACACATTGAAAGCTGTTTCAGCATCTAGTGCAACGATGTCAATGATTCCTTGAATGGAGCATTCTGCGCTGCTTCCTTTCACCCACATAAGCTGAATCCAAAGCTGACTTGCCTCCACTACGTTTATTTCAGAGCATCTACTCTAACTTCCCTTGTGGCTAGTGGGAATGCCTATTCCAGGCCCACTTATGTCTTTGAGATAGAGGACGTATAGAGAATACAGCCTTTCACTACAACGTTTACTGGTTTCCATACCACATAGGAGCAAATTGCATGCAAGGCGAAAGCAACCTTGTGTTCTCTCAGGGAGGGTCTCCTCGGTGCACGGTGGAATGTTTCCTATTTCAAAGTCTGGCATAAGGCTCTCCTGCAGCGGTTTCGGACACTTTACAGCTAAGGCGTCATCATGGCATTGCTAGCAAAGGGATGACGTGGCCTTTTGCATCCTCTTCTGGCACCTACAGGAAACCAGGTCCTCCCGCATGATTCCAAGTCTTTGGACGAAAGATCCAAGCATGAAAGGCCTTCTTCAGTGTGCTTGAATGCAGAGGTCTTAGGGCTGCCCTTAAGCATTTAGCTTTAGAAACACAGCAAAGGATGGTTTCTCCACGTAGATCATGAGAGTGGTGTGATGCACGTGGTCAGTTCAGGCTGATAGAGTTGTGGCCCAGAGAAACGCTTTGTTCTGATGAAAGGATGACCAGATGAAGGACTCCAACAGCCTCTTCCCTAAACGTTGTTGCAAGTCCTACTCTCAGCACACGTATGTTTCAGACTTAAGCTGCATTCCGAGAGGACACCATGCAAACATACGTTTGGGCATTCCACGGTGTATGAATTTGGAGAAAGCAACTGAAAGTGTTAGATAGTGAAGATTGAGCTCAGTGACCCCAGAAAAATTTCCATTGCACGGTTGAATTAAGCTGCCCTAGCCATCGGAGGAGCTTACTCGCCTGAGGCTCCTGGTCCTCCCTGCTTTTCACCTGTTGAACAGAACGCCCACCCGTCGTGCTTCCAATGCTGTGCAGAAAGCAGCTTTCTTTGCCTCTTCCCCTGAGGCTGGGCAGAAGGCCTCTTCACAGTATTCTCATATCTGGGAGTATAAGTATATACAAGAAGCTCTAATTTTCACAGCAGTGTTTGGCTGCCTTTCTGAATATGGCTGAGTAGGAAATCACATGATCTGAGACAGTCCCAGAGCCTTCTCTGCAGGACAACAGCTCTGAGGTTTGGGGCCTCATCACCACCACGCTTTGGAGAAGCTTGCACACACCTGTTGCTTACATGATGCCTGGGGATTAAAAAATGGGCACTCAGGTTACAAAGCTCAGACTGTGGCATGGGAGACCGGCTTCCATACCACCCAGACAACCTGGGCCCCTCTGCAGCAGCCGGGAAGTAGCAGGAAAACGCCACTTTTGAGAATTTCAAGGTAAATTCGTTGAATGCCGGAATTCTTCTGACAGCCGGCTTTCTTCAGCAAGGCTTCACTTGAATGGCAAAACAAGCGAGGGCGTGCCGCCGCTCAGCAAAAGAGAGTACTACACCGGATAAATCGCCCAGTCGCTCAGAGTGCAGCCACCCAAGACAGACACTGAAATCACACTGCAAGAAGAATTCGTTGTACGCGGGAATTTTTCTTACAGAAAGTCTTCCACAGCAAGGCCGCATGCGATTGGCCCCACAAGCGAAGCATCTGCTGCTCAGCTGAAGACAGCTCCACACAGCAGACTTCACTCAGGTGCTTAGAGTGCAGGCACACAGGACAGACACGGAAAACACATTGAAAGCTGTTTCAGCATCTAGTGCAACGATGTCAATGATTCCTTGAATGGAGCATTCTGCGCTGCTTCCTTTCACCCACATAAGCTGAATCCAAAGCTGACTTGCCTCCACTACGTTTATTTCAGAGCATCTACTCTAACTTCCCTTGTGGCTAGTGGGAATGCCTATTCCAGGCCCACTTATGTCTTTGAGATAGAGGACGTATAGAGAATACAGCCTTTCACTACAACGTTTACTGGTTTCCATACCACATAGGAGCAAATTGCATGCAAGGCGAAAGCAACCTTGTGTTCTCTCAGGGAGGGTCTCCTCGGTGCACGGTGGAATGTTTCCTATTTCAAAGTCTGGCATAAGGCTCTCCTGCAGCGGTTTCGGACACTTTACAGCTAAGGCGTCATCATGGCATTGCTAGCAAAGGGATGACGTGGCCTTTTGCATCCTCTTCTGGCACCTACAGGAAACCAGGTCCTCCCGCATGATTCCAAGTCTTTGGACGAAAGATCCAAGCATGAAAGGCCTTCTTCAGTGTGCTTGAATGCAGAGATCTTAGGGCTGCCCTTAAGCATTTAGCTTTAGAAACACAGCAAAGGATGGTTTCTCCACGTAGATCATGAGAGTGGTGTGATGCACGTGGTCAGTTCAGGCTGATAGAGTTGTGGCCTAGAGGAACGCTTTGTTCTGATGAAAGGATGACCAGATGAAGGACTCCAACAGCCTCTTCCCTAAACGTTGTTGCAAGTCCTACTCTCAGCACACGTATGTTTCAGACTTAAGCTGCATTCCGAGAGGACACCATGCAAACATACGTTTGGGCATTCCACGGTGTATGAATTTGGAGAAAGCAACTGAAAGTGTTAGTGAAGATTGAGCTCAGTGACCATAGAAAAATTTCCATTGCACGGTTGAATTAAGCTGCCCTAGCCATCGGAGGAGCTTACTCGCCTGAGGCTCCTGGTCCTCCCTGCTTTTCACCTGTTGAACAGAACGCCCACCCGTCGTGCTTCCAATGCTGTGCAGAAAGCAGCTTTCTTTGCCTCTTCCCCTGAGGCTGGGCAGAAGGCCTCTTCACAGTATTCTCATATCTGGGAGTATAAGTATATACAAGAAGCTCTAATTTTCACAGCAGTGTTTGGCTGCCTTTCTGAATATGGCTGAGTAGGAAATCACATGATCTGAGACAGTCCCAGAGCCTTCTCCGCAGGACAACAGCTCTGAGGTTTGGGGCCTCATCACCACCCGCTTTGGAGAAGCTTGCACCCACCTGTTGCTTACATGGTGCCTGGGGATTAAAAAATGGGCACTCAGGTTACAAAGCTCAGACTGTGGCATGGGAGACCGGCTTCCATAGCACCCAGACAACCTGGGCCCCTCTGCAGCAGCCAGGAAGTAGCAGGAAATCGCCACTTTTGAGAATTTCAAGGTAAATTCGTTGAATGCCTGAATTCTTCTGACAGCCGGCCTTCTTCAGCAAGGCTTCACTTGAATGGCAAAACAAGCGAGGGCGTGCCGCCGCTCAGCAAAAGAGAGTACTACACCGGATAAATCGCCCAGTCGCTCAGAGTGCAGCCACCCAAGACAGACACTGAAATCACACTGCAAGAAGAATTCGTTGTACGCGGGAATTTTTCTTACAGAAAGTCTTCCACAGCAAGGCCGCATGCGATTGGCCCCACAAGCGAAGCATCTGCTGCTCAGCTGAAGACAGCTCCACACAGAAGACTTCACTCAGGTGCTTAGAGTGCAGGCACACAGGACAGACACGGAAAACACATTGAAAGCTGTTTCAGCATCTAGTGCAACGATGTCAATGATTCCTTGAATGGAGCATTCTGCGCTGCTTCCTTTCACCCACATAAGCTGAATCCAAAGCTGACTTGCCTCCACTACGTTTATTTCAGAGCATCTACTCTAACTTCCCTTGTGGCTAGTGGGAATGCCTATTCCAGGCCCACTTATGTCTTTGAGATAGAGGACGTATAGAGAATACAGCCTTTCACTACAACGTTTACTGGTTTCCATACCACATAGGAGCAAATTGCATGCAAGGCGAAAGCAACCTTGTGTTCTCTCAGGGAGGGTCTCCTCGGTGCACGGTGGAATGTTTCCTATTTCAAAGTCTGGCATAAGGCTCTCCTGCAGCGGTTTCGGACACTTTACAGCTAAGGCGTCATCATGGCATTGTTAGCAAAGGGATGACGTGGCCTTTTGCATCCTCTTCTGGCACCTACAGGAAACCAGGTCCTCCCGCATGATTCCAAGTCTTTGGACGAAAGATCCAAGCATGAAAGGCCTTCTTCAGTGTGCTTGAATGCAGAGGTCTTAGGGCTGCCCTTAAGCATTTAGCTTTAGAAACACAGCAAAGGATGGTTTCTCCACGTAGATCATGAGAGTGGTGTGATGCACGTGGTCAGTTCAGGCTGATAGAGTTGTGGCCCAGAGAAACGCTTTGTTCTGATGAAAGGATGACCAGATGAAGGACTCCAACAGCCTCTTCCCTAAACGTTGTTGCAAGTCCTACTCTCAGCACACGTATGTTTCAGACTTAAGCTGCATTCCGAGAGGACACCATGCAAACATACGTTTGGGCATTCCACGGTGTATGAATTTGGAGAAAGCAACTGAAAATGTTAGATAGTGAAGATTGAGCTCAGTGACCCCAGAAAAATTTCCATTGCACGGTTGAATTAAGCTGCCCTAGCCATCGGAGGAGCTTACTCGCCTGAGGCTCCTGGTCCTCCCTGCTTTTCACCTGTTGAACAGAACGCCCACCCGTCGTGCTTCCAATGCTGTGCAGAAAGCAGCTTTCTTTGCCTCTTCCCCTGAGGCTGGGCAGAAGGCCTCTTCACAGTATTCTCATATCTGGGAGTATAAGTATATACAAGAAGCTCTAATTTTCACAGCAGTGTTTGGCTGCCTTTCTGAATATGGCTGAGTAGGAAATCACATGATCTGAGACAGTCCCAGAGCCTTCTCTGCAGGACAACAGCTCTGAGGTTTGGGGCCTCATCGCCACCGCGCTTTGGAGAAGCTTGCACACACCTGTTGCTTACATGATGCCTGGGGATTGAAAAATGGGCACTCAGGTTACAAAGCTCAGACTGTGGCATGGGAGACCGGCTTCCATACCACCCAGACAACCTGGGCCCCTCTGCAGCAGCCGGGAAGTAGCAGGAAAACGCCACTTTTGAGAATTTCAAGGTAAATTCGTTGAATGCCGGAATTCTTCTGACAGCCGGCTTTCTTCAGCAAGGCTTCACTTGAATGGCAAAACAAGCGAGGGCGTGCCGCCGCTCAGCAAAAGAGAGTACTACACCGGATAAATCGCCCAGTCGCTCAGAGTGCAGCCACCCAAGACAGACACTGAAATCACACTGCAAGAAGAATTCGTTGTACGCGGGAATTTTTCTTACAGAAAGTCTTCCACAGCAAGGCCGCATGCGATTGGCCCCACAAGCGAAGCATCTGCTGCTCAGCTGAAGACAGCTCCACACAGCAGACTTCACTCAGGTGCTTAGAGTGCAGGCACACAGGACAGACACGGAAAAACACATTGAAAGCTGTTTCAGCATCTAGTGCAACGATGTCAATGATTCCTTGAAAGGAGCGTTCTGCGCTGCTTCCTTTCACCCACATAAGCTGAATCCAAGGCTGACTTGCCTCCACTACGTTTATTTCAGAGCATCTACTCTAACTTCCCTTGTGGCTAGTGGGAATGCCTATTCCAGGCCCACTTATGTCTTTGAGATAGAGGACGTATAGAGAATACAGCCTTTCACTACAACGTTTACTGGTTTCCATACCACATAGGAGCAAATTGCATGCAAGGCGAAAGCAACCTTGTGTTCTCTCAGGGAGGGTCTCCTCGGTGCACGGTGGAATGTTTCCTATTTCAAAGTCTGGCATAAGGCTCTCCTGCAGCGGTTTCGGACACTTTACAGCTAAGGCGTCATCATGGCATTGCTAGCAAAGGGATGACGTGGCCTTTTGCATCCTCTTCTGGCACCTACAGGAAACCAGGTCCTCCCGCATGATTCCAAGTCTTTGGACGAAAGATCCAAGCATGAAAGGCCTTCTTCAGTGTGCTTGAATGCAGAGATCTTAGGGCTGCCCTTAAGCATTTAGCTTTAGAAACACAGCAAAGGATGGTTTCTCCACGTAGATCATGAGAGTGGTGTGATGCACGTGGTCAGTTCAGGCTGATAGAGTTGTGGCCTAGAGGAACGCTTTGTTCTGATGAAAGGATGACCAGATGAAGGACTCCAACAGCCTCTTCCCTAAACGTTGTTGCAAGTCCTACTCTCAGCACACGTATGTTTCAGACTTAAGCTGCATTCCGAGAGGACACCATGCAAACATACGTTTGGGCATTCCACGGTGTATGAATTTGGAGAAAGCAACTGAAAGTGTTAGTGAAGATTGAGCTCAGTGACCATAGAAAAATTTCCATTGCACGGTTGAATTAAGCTGCCCTAGCCATCGGAGGAGCTTACTCGCCTGAGGCTCCTGGTCCTCCCTGCTTTTCACCTGTTGAACAGAACGCCCACCCGTCGTGCTTCCAATGCTGTGCAGAAAGCAGCTTTCTTTGCCTCTTCCCCTGAGGCTGGGCAGAAGGCCTCTTCACAGTATTCTCATATCTGGGAGTATAAGTATATACAAGAAGCTCTAATTTTCACAGCAGTGTTTGGCTGCCTTTCTGAATATGGCTGAGTAGGAAATCACATGATCTGAGACAGTCCCAGAGCCTTCTCCGCAGGACAACAGCTCTGAGGTTTGGGGCCTCATCACCACCCGCTTTGGAGAAGCTTGCACCCACCTGTTGCTTACATGGTGCCTGGGGATTAAAAAATGGGCACTCAGGTTACAAAGCTCAGACTGTGGCATGGGAGACCGGCTTCCATAGCACCCAGACAACCTGGGCCCCTCTGCAGCAGCCAGGAAGTAGCAGGAAATCGCCACTTTTGAGAATTTCAAGGTAAATTCGTTGAATGCCTGAATTCTTCTGACAGCCGGCCTTCTTCAGCAAGGCTTCACTTGAATGGCAAAACAAGCGAGGGCGTGCCGCCGCTCAGCAAAAGAGAGTACTACACCGGATAAATCGCCCAGTCGCTCAGAGTGCAGCCACCCAAGACAGACACTGAAATCACACTGCAAGAAGAATTCGTTGTACGCGGGAATTTTTCTTACAGAAAGTCTTCCACAGCAAGGCCGCATGCGATTGGCCCCACAAGCGAAGCATCTGCTGCTCAGCTGAAGACAGCTCCACACAGAAGACTTCACTCAGGTGCTTAGAGTGCAGGCACACAGGACAGACACGGAAAACACATTGAAAGCTGTTTCAGCATCTAGTGCAACGATGTCAATGATTCCTTGAATGGAGCATTCTGCGCTGCTTCCTTTCACCCACATAAGCTGAATCCAAAGCTGACTTGCCTCCACTACGTTTATTTCAGAGCATCTACTCTAACTTCCCTTGTGGCTAGTGGGAATGCCTATTCCAGGCCCACTTATGTCTTTGAGATAGAGGACGTATAGAGAATACAGCCTTTCACTACAACGTTTACTGGTTTCCATACCACATAGGAGCAAATTGCATGCAAGGCGAAAGCAACCTTGTGTTCTCTCAGGGAGGGTCTCCTCGGTGCACGGTGGAATGTTTCCTATTTCAAAGTCTGGCATAAGGCTCTCCTGCAGCGGTTTCGGACACTTTACAGCTAAGGCGTCATCATGGCATTGTTAGCAAAGGGATGACGTGGCCTTTTGCATCCTCTTCTGGCACCTACAGGAAACCAGGTCCTCCCGCATGATTCCAAGTCTTTGGACGAAAGATCCAAGCATGA
Source organism: Manis pentadactyla (assembly GCF_030020395.1). Taxonomy (NCBI): domain Eukaryota; kingdom Metazoa; phylum Chordata; class Mammalia; order Pholidota; family Manidae; genus Manis; species Manis pentadactyla. The sequence goes on from NW_026644744.1 coordinate 122,823, forward strand.
AAGGCCTTCTTCAGTGTGCTTGAATGCAGAGGTCTTAGGGCTGCCCTTAAGCATTTAGCTTTAGAAACACAGCAAAGGATGGTTTCTCCACGTAGATCATGAGAGTGGTGTGATGCACGTGGTCAGTTCAGGCTGATAGAGTTGTGGCCCAGAGAAACGCTTTGTTCTGATGAAAGGATGACCAGATGAAGGACTCCAACAGCCTCTTCCCTAAACGTTGTTGCAAGTCCTACTCTCAGCACACGTATGTTTCAGACTTAAGCTGCATTCCGAGAGGACACCATGCAAACATACGTTTGGGCATTCCACGGTGTATGAATTTGGAGAAAGCAACTGAAAATGTTAGATAGTGAAGATTGAGCTCAGTGACCCCAGAAAAATTTCCATTGCACGGTTGAATTAAGCTGCCCTAGCCATCGGAGGAGCTTACTCGCCTGAGGCTCCTGGTCCTCCCTGCTTTTCACCTGTTGAACAGAACGCCCACCCGTCGTGCTTCCAATGCTGTGCAGAAAGCAGCTTTCTTTGCCTCTTCCCCTGAGGCTGGGCAGAAGGCCTCTTCACAGTATTCTCATATCTGGGAGTATAAGTATATACAAGAAGCTCTAATTTTCACAGCAGTGTTTGGCTGCCTTTCTGAATATGGCTGAGTAGGAAATCACATGATCTGAGACAGTCCCAGAGCCTTCTCTGCAGGACAACAGCTCTGAGGTTTGGGGCCTCATCGCCACCGCGCTTTGGAGAAGCTTGCACACACCTGTTGCTTACATGATGCCTGGGGATTAAAAAATGGGCACTCAGGTTACAAAGCTCAGACTGTGGCATGGGAGACCGGCTTCCATACCACCCAGACAACCTGGGCCCCTCTGCAGCAGCCGGGAAGTAGCAGGAAAACGCCACTTTTGAGAATTTCAAGGTAAATTCGTTGAATGCCGGAATTCTTCTGACAGCCGGCTTTCTTCAGCAAGGCTTCACTTGAATGGCAAAACAAGCGAGGGCGTGCCGCCGCTCAGCAAAAGAGAGTACTACACCGGATAAATCGCCCAGTCGCTCAGAGTGCAGCCACCCAAGACAGACACTGAAATCACACTGCAAGAAGAATTCGTTGTACGCGGGAATTTTTCTTACAGAAAGTCTTCCACAGCAAGGCCGCATGCGATTGGCCCCACAAGCGAAGCATCTGCTGCTCAGCTGAAGACAGCTCCACACAGCAGACTTCACTCAGGTGCTTAGAGTGCAGGCACACAGGACAGACACGGAAAACACATTGAAAGCTGTTTCAGCATCTAGTGCAACGATGTCAATGATTCCTTGAATGGAGCATTCTGCGCTGCTTCCTTTCACCCACATAAGCTGAATCCAAAGCTGACTTGCCTCCACTACGTTTATTTCAGAGCATCTACTCTAACTTCCCTTGTGGCTAGTGGGAATGCCTATTCCAGGCCCACTTATGTCTTTGAGATAGAGGACGTATAGAGAATACAGCCTTTCACTACAACGTTTACTGGTTTCCATACCACATAGGAGCAAATTGCATGCAAGGCGAAAGCAACCTTGTGTTCTCTCAGGGAGGGTCTCCTCGGTGCACGGTGGAATGTTTCCTATTTCAAAGTCTGGCATAAGGCTCTCCTGCAGCGGTTTCGGACACTTTACAGCTAAGGCGTCATCATGGCATTGCTAGCAAAGGGATGACGTGGCCTTTTGCATCCTCTTCTGGCACCTACAGGAAACCAGGTCCTCCCGCATGATTCCAAGTCTTTGGACGAAAGATCCAAGCATGAAAGGCCTTCTTCAGTGTGCTTGAATGCAGAGATCTTAGGGCTGCCCTTAAGCATTTAGCTTTAGAAACACAGCAAAGGATGGTTTCTCCACGTAGATCATGAGAGTGGTGTGATGCACGTGGTCAGTTCAGGCTGATAGAGTTGTGGCCCAGAGAAACGCTTTGTTCTGATGAAAGGATGACCAGATGAAGGACTCCAACAGCCTCTTCCCTAAACGTCGTTGCAAGTCCTACTCTCAGCACACGTATGTTTCAGACTTAAGCTGCATTCCGAGAGGACACCATGCAAACATACGTTTGGGCATTCCACGGTGTATGAATTTGGAGAAAGCAACTGAAAATGTTAGATAGTGAAGATTGAGCTCAGTGACCCCAGAAAAATTTCCATTGCACGGTTGAATTAAGCTGCCCTAGCCATCGGAGGAGCTTACTCGCCTGAGGCTCCTGGTCCTCCCTGCTTTTCACCTGTTGAACAGAACGCCCACCCGTCGTGCTTCCAATGCTGTGCAGAAAGCAGCTTTCTTTGCCTCTTCCCCTGAGGCTGGGCAGAAGGCCTCTTCACAGTATTCTCATATCTGGGAGTATAAGTATATACAAGAAGCTCTAATTTTCACAGCAGTGTTTGGCTGCCTTTCTGAATATGGCTGAGTAGGAAATCACATGATCTGAGACAGTCCCAGAGCCTTCTCTGCAGGACAACAGCTCTGAGGTTTGGGGCCTCATCGCCACCGCGCTTTGGAGAAGCTTGCACACACCTGTTGCTTACATGATGCCTGGGGATTAAAAAATGGGCACTCAGGTTACAAAGCTCAGACTGTGGCATGGGAGACCGGCTTCCATACCACCCAGACAACCTGGGCCCCTCTGCAGCAGCCGGGAAGTAGCAGGAAAACGCCACTTTTGAGAATTTCAAGGTAAATTCGTTGAATGCCGGAATTCTTCTGACAGCCGGCTTTCTTCAGCAAGGCTTCACTTGAATGGCAAAACAAGCGAGGGCGTGCCGCCGCTCAGCAAAAGAGAGTACTACACCGGATAAATCGCCCAGTCGCTCAGAGTGCAGCCACCCAAGACAGACACTGAAATCACACTGCAAGAAGAATTCGTTGTACGCGGGAATTTTTCTTACAGAAAGTCTTCCACAGCAAGGCCGCATGCGATTGGCCCCACAAGCGAAGCATCTGCTGCTCAGCTGAAGACAGCTCCACACAGCAGACTTCACTCAGGTGCTTAGAGTGCAGGCACACAGGACAGACACGGAAAACACATTGAAAGCTGTTTCAGCATCTAGTGCAACGATGTCAATGATTCCTTGAATGGAGCATTCTGCGCTGCTTCCTTTCACCCACATAAGCTGAATCCAAAGCTGACTTGCCTCCACTACGTTTATTTCAGAGCATCTACTCTAACTTCCCTTGTGGCTAGTGGGAATGCCTATTCCAGGCCCACTTATGTCTTTGAGATAGAGGACGTATAGAGAATACAGCCTTTCACTACAACGTTTACTGGTTTCCATACCACATAGGAGCAAATTGCATGCAAGGCGAAAGCAACCTTGTGTTCTCTCAGGGAGGGTCTCCTCGGTGCACGGTGGAATGTTTCCTATTTCAAAGTCTGGCATAAGGCTCTCCTGCAGCGGTTTCGGACACTTTACAGCTAAGGCGTCATCATGGCATTGCTAGCAAAGGGATGACGTGGCCTTTTGCATCCTCTTCTGGCACCTACAGGAAACCAGGTCCTCCCGCATGATTCCAAGTCTTTGGACGAAAGATCCAAGCATGAAAGGCCTTCTTCAGTGTGCTTGAATGCAGAGATCTTAGGGCTGCCCTTAAGCATTTAGCTTTAGAAACACAGCAAAGGATGGTTTCTCCACGTAGATCATGAGAGTGGTGTGATGCACGTGGTCAGTTCAGGCTGATAGAGTGGTGGCCTAGAGGAACGCTTTGTTCTGATGAAAGGATGACCAGATGAAGGACTCCAACAGCCTCTTCCCTAAACGTTGTTGCAAGTCCTACTCTCAGCACACGTATGTTTCAGACTTAAGCTGCATTCCGAGAGGACACCATGCAAACATACGTTTGGGCATTCCACGGTGTATGAATTTGGAGAAAGCAACTGAAAGTGTTAGTGAAGATTGAGCTCAGTGACCATAGAAAAATTTCCATTGCACGGTTGAATTAAGCTGCCCTAGCCATCGGAGGAGCTTACTCGCCTGAGGCTCCTGGTCCTCCCTGCTTTTCACCTGTTGAACAGAACGCCCACCCGTCGTGCTTCCAATGCTGTGCAGAAAGCAGCTTTCTTTGCCTCTTCCCCTGAGGCTGGGCAGAAGGCCTCTTCACAGTATTCTCATATCTGGGAGTATAAGTATATACAAGAAGCTCTAATTTTCACAGCAGTGTTTGGCTGCCTTTCTGAATATGGCTGAGTAGGAAATCACATGATCTGAGACAGTCCCAGAGCCTTCTCCGCAGGACAACAGCTCTGAGGTTTGGGGCCTCATCACCACCGCGCTTTGGAGAAGCTTGCACCCACCTGTTGCTTACATGGTGCCTGGGGATTAAAAAATGGGCACTCAGGTTACAAAGCTCAGACTGTGGCATGGGAGACCGGCTTCCATAGCACCCAGACAACCTGGGCCCCTCTGCAGCAGCCAGGAAGTAGCAGGAAATCGCCACTTTTGAGAATTTCAAGGTAAATTCGTTGAATGCCTGAATTCTTCTGACAGCCGGCCTTCTTCAGCAAGGCTTCACTTGAATGGCAAAACAAGCGAGGGCGTGCCGCCGCTCAGGAAAAGAGAGTACTACACCGGATAAATCGCCCAGTCGCTCAGAGTGCAGCCACCCAAGACAGACACTGAAATCACACTGCAAGAAGAATTCGTTGTACGCGGGAATTTTTCTTACAGAAAGTCTTCCACAGCAAGGCCGCATGCGATTGGCCCCACAAGCGAAGCATCTGCTGCTCAGCTGAAGACAGCTCCACACAGAAGACTTCACTCAGGTGCTTAGAGTGCAGGCACACAGGACAGACACGGAAAACACATTGAAAGCTGTTTCAGCATCTAGTGCAACGATGTCAATGATTCCTTGAATGGAGCATTCTGCGCTGCTTCCTTTCACCCACATAAGCTGAATCCAAAGCTGACTTGCCTCCACTACGTTTATTTCAGAGCATCTACTCTAACTTCCCTTGTGGCTAGTGGGAATGCCTATTCCAGGCCCACTTATGTCTTTGAGATAGAGGACGTATAGAGAATACAGCCTTTCACTACAACGTTTACTGGTTTCCATACCACATAGGAGCAAATTGCATGCAAGGCGAAAGCAACCTTGTGTTCTCTCAGGGAGGGTCTCCTCGGTGCACGGTGGAATGTTTCCTATTTCAAAGTCTGGCATAAGGCTCTCCTGCAGCGGTTTCGGACACTTTACAGCTAAGGCGTCATCATGGCATTGTTAGCAAAGGGATGACGTGGCCTTTTGCATCCTCTTCTGGCACCTACAGGAAACCAGGTCCTCCCGCATGATTCCAAGTCTTTGGACGAAAGATCCAAGCATGAAAGGCCTTCTTCAGTGTGCTTGAATGCAGAGGTCTTAGGGCTGCCCTTAAGCATTTAGCTTTAGAAACACAGCAAAGGATGGTTTCTCCACGTAGATCATGAGAGTGGTGTGATGCACGTGGTCAGTTCAGGCTGATAGAGTTGTGGCCCAGAGAAACGCTTTGTTCTGATGAAAGGATGACCAGATGAAGGACTCCAACAGCCTTTTCCCTAAACGTTGTTGCAAGTCCTACTCTCAGCACACGTATGTTTCAGACTTAAGCTGCATTCCGAGAGGACACCATGCAAACATACGTTTGGGCATTCCACGGTGTATGAATTTGGAGAAAGCAACTGAAAATGTTAGATAGTGAAGATTGAGCTCAGTGACCCCAGAAAAATTTCCATTGCACGGTTGAATTAAGCTGCCCTAGCCATCGGAGGAGCTTACTCGCCTGAGGCTCCTGGTCCTCCCTGCTTTTCACCTGTTGAACAGAACGCCCACCCGTCGTGCTTCCAATGCTGTGCAGAAAGCAGCTTTCTTTGCCTCTTCCCCTGAGGCTGGGCAGAAGGCCTCTTCACAGTATTCTCATATCTGGGAGTATAAGTATATACAAGAAGCTCTAATTTTCACAGCAGTGTTTGGCTGCCTTTCTGAATATGGCTGAGTAGGAAATCACATGATCTGAGACAGTCCCAGAGCCTTCTCTGCAGGACAACAGCTCTGAGGTTTGGGGCCTCATCGCCACCGCGCTTTGGAGAAGCTTGCACACACCTGTTGCTTACATGATGCCTGGGGATTAAAAAATGGGCACTCAGGTTACAAAGCTCAGACTGTGGCATGGGAGACCGGCTTCCATACCACCCAGACAACCTGGGCCCCTCTGCAGCAGCCGGGAAGTAGCAGGAAAACGCCACTTTTGAGAATTTCAAGGTAAATTCGTTGAATGCCGGAATTCTTCTGACAGCCGGCTTTCTTCAGCAAGGCTTCACTTGAATGGCAAAACAAGCGAGGGCGTGCCGCCGCTCAGCAAAAGAGAGTACTACACCGGATAAATCGCCCAGTCGCTCAGAGTGCAGCCACCCAAGACAGACACTGAAATCACACTGCAAGAAGAATTCGTTGTACGCGGGAATTTTTCTTACAGAAAGTCTTCCACAGCAAGGCCGCATGCGATTGGCCCCACAAGCGAAGCATCTGCTGCTCAGCTGAAGACAGCTCCACACAGCAGACTTCACTCAGGTGCTTAGAGTGCAGGCACACAGGACAGACACGGAAAACACATTGAAAGCTGTTTCAGCATCTAGTGCAACGATGTCAATGATTCCTTGAATGGAGCATTCTGCGCTGCTTCCTTTCACCCACATAAGCTGAATCCAAAGCTGACTTGCCTCCACTACGTTTATTTCAGAGCATCTACTCTAACTTCCCTTGTGGCTAGTGGGAATGCCTATTCCAGGCCCACTTATGTCTTTGAGATAGAGGACGTATAGAGAATACAGCCTTTCACTACAACGTTTACTGGTTTCCATACCACATAGGAGCAAATTGCATGCAAGGCGAAAGCAACCTTGTGTTCTCTCAGGGAGGGTCTCCTCGGTGCACGGTGGAATGTTTCCTATTTCAAAGTCTGGCATAAGGCTCTCCTGCAGCGGTTTCGGACACTTTACAGCTAAGGCGTCATCATGGCATTGTTAGCAAAGGGATGACGTGGCCTTTTGCATCCTCTTCTGGCACCTACAGGAAACCAGGTCCTCCCGCATGATTCCAAGTCTTTGGACGAAAGATCCAAGCATGAAAGGCCTTCTTCAGTGTGCTTGAATGCAGAGGTCTTAGGGCTGCCCTTAAGCATTTAGCTTTAGAAACACAGCAAAGGATGGTTTCTCCACGTAGATCATGAGAGTGGTGTGATGCACGTGGTCAGTTCAGGCTGATAGAGTTGTGGCCCAGAGAAACGCTTTGTTCTGATGAAAGGATGACCAGATGAAGGACTCCAACAGCCTCTTCCCTAAACGTTGTTGCAAGTCCTACTCTCAGCACACGTATGTTTCAGACTTAAGCTGCATTCCGAGAGGACACCATGCAAACATACGTTTGGGCATTCCACGGTGTATGAATTTGGAGAAAGCAACTGAAAATGTTAGATAGTGAAGATTGAGCTCAGTGACCCCAGAAAAATTTCCATTGCACGGTTGAATTAAGCTGCCCTAGCCATCGGAGGAGCTTACTCGCCTGAGGCTCCTGGTCCTCCCTGCTTTTCACCTGTTGAACAGAACGCCCACCCGTCGTGCTTCCAATGCTGTGCAGAAAGCAGCTTTCTTTGCCTCTTCCCCTGAGGCTGGGCAGAAGGCCTCTTCACAGTATTCTCATATCTGGGAGTATAAGTATATACAAGAAGCTCTAATTTTCACAGCAGTGTTTGGCTGCCTTTCTGAATATGGCTGAGTAGGAAATCACATGATCTGAGACAGTCCCAGAGCCTTCTCTGCAGGACAACAGCTCTGAGGTTTGGGGCCTCATCACCACCACGCTTTGGAGAAGCTTGCACACACCTGTTGCTTACATGATGCCTGGGGATTAAAAAATGGGCACTCAGGTTACAAAGCTCAGACTGTGGCATGGGAGACCGGCTTCCATACCACCCAGACAACCTGGGCCCCTCTGCAGCAGCCGGGAAGTAGCAGGAAAACGCCACTTTTGAGAATTTCAAGGTAAATTCGTTGAATGCCGGAATTCTTCTGACAGCCGGCTTTCTTCAGCAAGGCTTCACTTGAATGGCAAAACAAGCGAGGGCGTGCCGCCGCTCAGCAAAAGAGAGTACTACACCGGATAAATCGCCCAGTCGCTCAGAGTGCAGCCACCCAAGACAGACACTGAAATCACACTGCAAGAAGAATTCGTTGTACGCGGGAATTTTTCTTACAGAAAGTCTTCCACAGCAAGGCCGCATGCGATTGGCCCCACAAGCGAAGCATCTGCTGCTCAGCTGAAGACAGCTCCACACAGCAGACTTCAATCAGGTGCTTAGAGTGCAGGCACACAGGACAGACACGGAAAACACATTGAAAGCTGTTTCAGCATCTAGTGCAACGATGTCAATGATTCCTTGAATGGAGCATTCTGCGCTGCTTCCTTTCACCCACATAAGCTGAATCCAAAGCTGACTTGCCTCCACTACGTTTATTTCAGAGCATCTACTCTAACTTCCCTTGTGGCTAGTGGGAATGCCTATTCCAGGCCCACTTATGTCTTTGAGATAGAGGACGTATAGAGAATACAGCCTTTCACTACAACGTTTACTGGTTTCCATACCACATAGGAGCAAATTGCATGCAAGGCGAAAGCAACCTTGTGTTCTCTCAGGGAGGGTCTCCTCGGTGCACGGTGGAATGTTTCCTATTTCAAAGTCTGGCATAAGGCTCTCCTGCAGCGGTTTCGGACACTTTACAGCTAAGGCGTCATCATGGCATTGCTAGCAAAGGGATGACGTGGCCTTTTGCATCCTCTTCTGGCACCTACAGGAAACCAGGTCCTCCCGCATGATTCCAAGTCTTTGGACGAAAGATCCAAGCATGAAAGGCCTTCTTCAGTGTGCTTGAATGCAGAGGTCTTAGGGCTGCCCTTAAGCATTTAGCTTTAGAAACACAGCAAAGGATGGTTTCTCCACGTAGATCATGAGAGTGGTGTGATGCACGTGGTCAGTTCAGGCTGATAGAGTTGTGGCCCAGAGAAACGCTTTGTTCTGATGAAAGGATGACCAGATGAAGGACTCCAACAGCCTCTTCCCTAAACGTTGTTGCAAGTCCTACTCTCAGCACACGTATGTTTCAGACTTAAGCTGCATTCCGAGAGGACACCATGCAAACATACGTTTGGGCATTCCACGGTGTATGAATTTGGAGAAAGCAACTGAAAGTGTTAGATAGTGAAGATTGAGCTCAGTGACCCCAGAAAAATTTCCATTGCACGGTTGAATTAAGCTGCCCTAGCCATCGGAGGAGCTTACTCGCCTGAGGCTCCTGGTCCTCCCTGCTTTTCACCTGTTGAACAGAACGCCCACCCGTCGTGCTTCCAATGCTGTGCAGAAAGCAGCTTTCTTTGCCTCTTCCCCTGAGGCTGGGCAGAAGGCCTCTTCACAGTATTCTCATATCTGGGAGTATAAGTATATACAAGAAGCTCTAATTTTCACAGCAGTGTTTGGCTGCCTTTCTGAATATGGCTGAGTAGGAAATCACATGATCTGAGACAGTCCCAGAGCCTTCTCTGCAGGACGACAGCTCTGAGGTTTGGGGCCTCATCACCACCACGCTTTGGAGAAGCTTGCACACACCTGTTGCTTACATGATGCCTGGGGATTAAAAAATGGGCACTCAGGTTACAAAGCTCAGACTGTGGCATGGGAGACCGGCTTCCATACCACCCAGACAACCTGGGCCCCTCTGCAGCAGCCGGGAAGTAGCAGGAAAACGCCACTTTTGAGAATTTCAAGGTAAATTCGTTGAATGCCGGAATTCTTCTGACAGCCGGCTTTCTTCAGCAAGGCTTCACTTGAATGGCAAAACAAGCGAGGGCGTGCCGCCGCTCAGCAAAAGAGAGTACTACACCGGATAAATCGCCCAGTCGCTCAGAGTGCAGCCACCCAAGACAGACACTGAAATCACACTGCAAGAAGAATTCGTTGTACGCGGGAATTTTTCTTACAGAAAGTCTTCCACAGCAAGGCCGCATGCGATTGGCCCCACAAGCGAAGCATCTGCTGCTCAGCTGAAGACAGCTCCACACAGCAGACTTCACTCAGGTGCTTAGAGTGCAGGCACACAGGACAGACACGGAAAACACATTGAAAGCTGTTTCAGCATCTAGTGCAACGATGTCAATGATTCCTTGAATGGAGCATTCTGCGCTGCTTCCTTTCACCCACATAAGCTGAATCCAAAGCTGACTTGCCTCCACTACGTTTATTTCAGAGCATCTACTCTAACTTCCCTTGTGGCTAGTGGGAATGCCTATTCCAGGCCCACTTATGTCTTTGAGATAGAGGACGTATAGAGAATACAGCCTTTCACTACAACGTTTACTGGTTTCCATACCACATAGGAGCAAATTGCATGCAAGGCGAAAGCAACCTTGTGTTCTCTCAGGGAGGGTCTCCTCGGTGCACGGTGGAATGTTTCCTATTTCAAAGTCTGGCATAAGGCTCTCCTGCAGCGGTTTCGGACACTTTACAGCTAAGGCGTCATCATGGCATTGCTAGCAAAGGGATGACGTGGCCTTTTGCATCCTCTTCTGGCACCTACAGGAAACCAGGTCCTCCCGCATGATTCCAAGTCTTTGGACGAAAGATCCAAGCATGAAAGGCCTTCTTCAGTGTGCTTGAATGCAGAGATCTTAGGGCTGCCCTTAAGCATTTAGCTTTAGAAACACAGCAAAGGATGGTTTCTCCACGTAGATCATGAGAGTGGTGTGATGCACGTGGTCAGTTCAGGCTGATAGAGTTGTGGCCTAGAGGAACGCTTTGTTCTGATGAAAGGATGACCAGATGAAGGACTCCAACAGCCTCTTCCCTAAACGTTGTTGCAAGTCCTACTCTCAGCACACGTATGTTTCAGACTTAAGCTGCATTCCGAGAGGACACCATGCAAACATACGTTTGGGCATTCCACGGTGTATGAATTTGGAGAAAGCAACTGAAAGTGTTAGTGAAGATTGAGCTCAGTGACCATAGAAAAATTTCCATTGCACGGTTGAATTAAGCTGCCCTAGCCATCGGAGGAGCTTACTCGCCTGAGGCTCCTGGTCCTCCCTGCTTTTCACCTGTTGAACAGAACGCCCACCCGTCGTGCTTCCAATGCTGTGCAGAAAGCAGCTTTCTTTGCCTCTTCCCCTGAGGCTGGGCAGAAGGCCTCTTCACAGTATTCTCATATCTGGGAGTATAAGTATATACAAGAAGCTCTAATTTTCACAGCAGTGTTTGGCTGCCTTTCTGAATATGGCTGAGTAGGAAATCACATGATCTGAGACAGTCCCAGAGCCTTCTCCGCAGGACAACAGCTCTGAGGTTTGGGGCCTCATCACCACCCGCTTTGGAGAAGCTTGCACCCACCTGTTGCTTACATGGTGCCTGGGGATTAAAAAATGGGCACTCAGGTTACAAAGCTCAGACTGTGGCATGGGAGACCGGCTTCCATAGCACCCAGACAACCTGGGCCCCTCTGCAGCAGCCAGGAAGTAGCAGGAAATCGCCACTTTTGAGAATTTCAAGGTAAATTCGTTGAATGCCTGAATTCTTCTGACAGCCGGCCTTCTTCAGCAAGGCTTCACTTGAATGGCAAAACAAGCGAGGGCGTGCCGCCGCTCAGCAAAAGAGAGTACTACACCGGATAAATCGCCCAGTCGCTCAGAGTGCAGCCACCCAAGACAGACACTGAAATCACACTGCAAGAAGAATTCGTTGTACGCGGGAATTTTTCTTACAGAAAGTCTTCCACAGCAAGGCCGCATGCGATTGGCCCCACAAGCGAAGCATCTGCTGCTCAGCTGAAGACAGCTCCACACAGAAGACTTCACTCAGGTGCTTAGAGTGCAGGCACACAGGACAGACACGGAAAACACATTGAAAGCTGTTTCAGCATCTAGTGCAACGATGTCAATGATTCCTTGAATGGAGCATTCTGCGCTGCTTCCTTTCACCCACATAAGCTGAATCCAAAGCTGACTTGCCTCCACTACGTTTATTTCAGAGCATCTACTCTAACTTCCCTTGTGGCTAGTGGGAATGCCTATTCCAGGCCCACTTATGTCTTTGAGATAGAGGACGTATAGAGAATACAGCCTTTCACTACAACGTTTACTGGTTTCCATACCACATAGGAGCAAATTGCATGCAAGGCGAAAGCAACCTTGTGTTCTCTCAGGGAGGGTCTCCTCGGTGCACGGTGGAATGTTTCCTATTTCAAAGTCTGGCATAAGGCTCTCCTGCAGCGGTTTCGGACACTTTACAGCTAAGGCGTCATCATGGCATTGTTAGCAAAGGGATGACG